>NW_027656151.1:0-152862 GCF_964235325.1 Thermobia domestica
AATTGTGTGTTGTGATACGAGGCATTGTCTAAAACAATAACAGATCTGGGTGAAAGATTAGGAATTAGTTTTTCTCGAAGCCATTTCATGAAATTATCGCTGTTCATGTCATTGTGGTAGTTCCCTGATTTCGAATTAAATTTAAACATTAGTAAAGCATTAGGAACAGACCCATCCTTACCTCCGGCGTGAACTATCACAAGACGTTGTCCTTTGGACATAGGCACCCGAAAACATTTGCCAGAATCGTCTGACCAACCATATTCTGGAGTATGGGAACTATGTAAGTATGTTTCATCTACATATATGATTGCTCGTCCTTCCCGAATAAAATGCCTTATTTGTCTCAAGAACCGCGTTCTTTGAGCACGAATCTCTTGCTTTTCGGTTAAAATGGTTCTATTATTTGGTGTCTTCCTCCACTTAAAACCCAGCTTATGCAGTAAGCGTTTCAAACTCTCTTTACTACCCGCAAAATTTAATAATTCTTGTAATGTTGTGTGCAATTTGCTAAGTGTTGGCAGTTGCTTTTCACGCATAGCATAGTCATACACACACCTACGGATGACACATTCATCGAAATTGTCCACTGAAGATTTAGGTGTTGGTTTTGGTCTTCTCTTTCCAGGAGTAGAGAATGATGTGGAGGGCCCTTCTCACGACTCAAGAACTTCTCTTTCCTTCACAATTGCTCGAATTGTTCGTTCCGGGACCCTGGTTGCAGCTGCCGCTCTTTTACCAAAATGTTTAATTGGAATATTAACACCTTCACTAGCTTCCATCTTCAGAAATGAATGAACATTACTCACAATTTCTCTCGTTTGGCTATGTAAAATCTTTGTTTTCGATTTAGACAACACTGGAGGCATTGTGCAAATAAACGTTTTTACAAGCGTAAAACTTAAAAACTAGGAATAGGCTATCTACAAAACTTTAAACACTAAAAAAAAACACTCCAAGCTTTTTTTAAAAGGCCTGTCTTCACCACAGTTCGAAAAACGCGCGCACTTAGAAAAAGGCACTTCAACACCACTAATCTCTGTTGTCGTATGCTAATAAGTTTTTTTTAACAATGATTTTTCTAGAAAGAAATCTTGCAGAATACTCCTGCTTCTGAAAGGTATATTTTTGCTGCTTTTGTCTGCCGTTGGCAACACTACACTTTATTCAGCGAATTATAATTCAGCATGGAAAGAACAATATGCGTAATAATGAAAGGTGTCATGCGCAGTTGCCAAACTTACTTCAGCGAAAAGGAGAGAGAACGATATGGAACACAAATCCGCATAGGACTTTTAAATTATCTTTCCTCCTCGGTGTCAAGAATTTAACTGACTATTGTGGCAACATAGCAAGTGCTAGAAAAAAGGGGGCGAAGAAATGTATGTAAGAAGGGCGGGGTGTGAAGCATTTGTATCGCGGCAGAGACTTCTGTGTCGAGCTCTAATAATAATAATAATAATAATAATAATAATAATAATAATAATAATAATAATAATAATAATAAACTTAACAAATTTTTAAAAATCAAAATAAATGTACGATACTTAGATACGTTACAAAAAATATTAAGTAACAAAAAGACAAAATAATACTCTTTTCATAGTTATATTTGCAACAATGCATCAGTTGTCATAACAATATTTAAACTTAAATTCAGTAATCATTAAAAATAAAACCAACCGGGTTCTAGTGCCCGCGTCTATAAAGAAGGTGTATCGCGTGACATCGAAATGGAATTAAATGAAAGCAGTGTACACAGCGGGTAAGTAGGATCGCTTAATCTCTGTCTGATTGTGAACTTTTTAATCATATAATTAAGGCTACAGATAATTTTCCAACAAATGAAAAAATATATATATAATTTCTTCAAAAAATTGGGATCACATCGAACATCTAATACATTTATGCAAAACAATTTAAATTTATAAAACTGCAATAGTGTAACTTGTGAAATATAATTACATTCATTTAACATAAAAGGGTCAATCCATGCAAAGTGACCGAGAAAAAAGAAAAATTGCTGCTCGACCTTTTCAAAAAACAATTAATTATTTTACATCCCTTGGCGACATAGCGACTGCTGCCATTTTGCGTTTCTTTTTTCGATTTTAGGCGTTGACGTTGTTTTGAATATCTCAGCATTGACCTACCAAATTGAAAATTGCTTGACATCCCTAACTCGTGCAGAGGTGAAACTTTGACCTCTTAACATTTTTGCCTAAAACCACTTGAAGGGAATGATATCAGGGTCTACAGTAGCAACATTTTTGGACATTGAAGACATGTTTTTGATGAAGACATGTTTTGAAGAGGAAACAATTGACGTAGAAGTTTGAATTTGTGTGTGCATGTCGTCCGGGGTCATAAGTTAATACACAAAAATTTACAGACCTGTAGCTGCTTCCAAAGGCCTTAAAAAAAAGGGGGGGAATTATGCCAATTTGGCATATTTCACCGTCCAATATCTCCAATGGGCCTGGATGAAAAAATCTGAAATTTTGAGAATAGTTAGTTCTTTAGCATACCATGACACGCAACAAAGCGCGTTTTGTGTTTTTGAGCGGAAGGGGGTCAAAGTATTAAGTAATGACTTCGTACTCTAGGAGGTGTTTTGTTCATAAATTCAACTGGAAATTTGTTGTTGTGAAGAAAAATAAAGTAGGATGAATGGTTAGTCCAGTCCAGTCAAGGCTCTCAAGCTCGTTTCTTTCCTCTAGTTGTAACACTGTCTTATCACACCCACAGCAGCTGGTGAAGAATGCCGCTATCAGCAGAAGGCGAGGAAAGTCAAAATGCACACTTGGCAAAAAAAAAAAAAAAAAAAAAAAAAAAAATCCGTGAGTACTCCTTGCTCTTGCTGCTTGCTATATCAATGATATTCAATCATTATTATTCTTGTTTTAACTGTCAACTCATGCAGGAGACTGTTGTATAATTATATAATTTTAAGCGATGTTCAAAATATGAATTTGAAAATGAACAGAGTTGTTTTCAACATTGGGGGGACATATTTGAGACTTATTTTGGGGGGAAGGAGATGACACTCATATTACGGTAGATGAATCTGATTACTGAGGTGAACCTGTTGTATATTATATACTGGTATCAGGCGATGTAGATGAAGTAGTAGTACACATCAGTATTACAAATCAATGGCGTGAACTCATTATTTCAAATTGATTTATTGGGGGACAGTCCCATCCAGTTCCAAGATTGGGGGTACATGTCCCTTTCATCCCCCCGGGACTTGCGCCAGTGCTGCGAAGCATAGTATTTGTCACATTCTCGTGGAATATCCGGAATACTCAGACGTTAGAGAGCGTTTAGGGATAACTAACAATGCTGACCAATAATATTAGGTAGATTTTGGGGAATAACTCTGTTTTTAGTTACCATACTCTCGTTTTTGTTTGTAAGATGGGGATAGTTAACGGTTTACAAAGCTTTTTAGTTTTTACCTGATTATTATTATTATTATTATTATTATTATTATTATTATTATTATTATTATTATTATTATTATTATTATTATTATTATATTAATAATAACTGTTCTAATTTTATTTCATCTTCCTGTTTTATTAAATTTTTCATTGAGCTTATTAAGTATGTCTGTAAATATCATATTACTGATTGATAATCCGTTAAACTTGTCACTTATTGCATCGTGCTATATATATTTTAGACGGTTTCGGCTGCTTTACCTGCAATCATCAATAGATTTTTGAATACTTTATTGGAGAATCATCTCTCATCACAAAATGAAGTGACATTTTGCACTTTCCTGTGAACACTAATTGAAAAAAGATGTCACAAATCTTCAGCAAAATTCTTGTTCTTGAAACACTCTTCAAGCACGATTTCCTGTTTAAACTTGATAATGAAATTTGTACTTCTTTGACATTTACGAAGTAAAACACTGCTTTCTAATACTCTATACATATTAAGTGGAAGTTTAACTAATTATATTAACATACATGAAATAAGTACTGTTATATAATTGCTACTGATTTTTGACATTATTATGGTTAACTTACAACAAAACAAATAAGTGGGACATGAAATAAATGAAATGTAAGAAAGATACATAAATTACATTATGTTGACTGTAAAAATAAATGAATCAGTAGTTTTGAAAAGGTTTTGAGTCAGAAAATTTAGATTTTACTTTAGTCTAACGTCTTATTTATTTATTTTAGAACACCAATTGCTCACAACAAGTTCTTCATTTCGTATAATGACAAGAAAAATCTACTTTTTCAAACAAAAGTCGATCATTTCATGTCTATCAGGATTTTGAAAAATAAGCAGTTTTTGTATATCTTTTCATAACTATTTTTCTGACATGACTAGAGCAACCCAAAAGCATAAAAAGCATAATAGCGATTTACACATATGGTTGGTACCTTTTACATGGTTGTGGTTGTCTAAGGGTCCAGAAGAAACTAATTTTAAAAACATATTAAAGCATAATTTTAGAAAATAAAGCATAAAGCATAATTTAAAATATATAGCACAATTCTTGAAAAATTCTGTTTAACTGCCAGTTTAACATACTGTATTAATATTTTTTTTAAAAGAAAAAACAATATTTACAGCACAAAATTATTGAGAACATAACAATGCAACAATGAAAAGCTTATTTTTATTCCTGTAAACTTCTTTTCGGTGTAATCCTTTGATGTGGAGAAAAAAAGTAAAAGAAGAAGAAGACTTTCCACCAACAATGAATATTATACAAGAACTCCACACTGTATTGTTATGTATACCTCTTGAACTGAGCACTTTCTTTACTTTTTGGTGGCATCTTTTACTTTCCCTTTCTGTATATACGCACCTCTAAGGTGCACACAAGTAATAAGAAAAACAGACTCGAGCAGATATCTCTTTACAGTGCATTAAGTAGAAAGTTCATTAAATATGAAAGAAATTGGTTGCATAAAATATTAATAAATAGATCAAGATATTTAATATAGAGTAAATATTATACATTATACACGATTAATGTAAAACAATGATTGAAATTAACAATAAAGCATAATTTGGAAAAAATAAAGCATAATTAAACAAAAAATAAAGCATAATGTGGGTTGCTCTACTTATGACCTTTTCAAAACTACTGATTTAGATGAACCATGCTCACTAAACATACAGCATTATTAGTATATCAATGATTGACTCTAATATTTATACGAAAATTGGAATGTCTATTATAATGTAGGAACTAAAATACGAATATTTGTATTTTAATCCCTTTCCAATTTCAAATTTTCTTCTTTTTTCTTAAACACATCTCAGTCTCTCTCTTTTTTTTTTTTTTTACTTGAAATAAGTTCCTCTAATTTGGGAATACTATCAAATAGGTAGCATGAAATTGTGAATACTGACAAAATTAGAGAAGATGGAATGGTATCATATTAATCTATTGGGAAATACAGACCTGATTGGAGAAGATTTATAATTAAGAAAAAATAGAAATAGTGTAGCACCGGTCAAAAGTTTAAGACCACCTCAAATTTCAATGAACCACTACTGTGGACCTTCTATTTGGCACATTAACTTCCCAGCTGTGTATCACAGGTACTCCTGTCTAAAGCATAAAATTTGATAATTGGATTGCTGTCTGAGAGATACTGCAGATTATATGTCTAATTATATTTCTTAAAATGGACATCAAAAAAGGCATTTCGTAATAGATATTGCATAATGTAAACAAAAAGCTGGTACATGAGACAATATTTTGAATTTATTTGAAAGATATACACATAGGAGGACAATGCAGTGACAAATTTGAATGGATAACAAGTTGTAAATGTTTTGTGGTTCTTTCTAGCTTGTTGATATGTTAACGTTTAAAAAGCGAAAAGTAATTTTGAAAAGTGTTTACAACGGCCTTTATACGTCCTGTGTTCATATTGTCATTCAATGGAAGCGAGAGGCCGCGGTGGTTCAGTGGTAGAGCGTTCACCTCTGATACATGGGGTCACAGGTTCAAACCCTGCTCCCGCCAAGTGAACTTTGTGGTGGACAAACACCGTGTGCATGGGTTTTCTCGGGGTTCTCCCGTTTCCTTTCACGTTCTTCATCCCACCATTTCATCCCATTTCTCATCATCACCGTCTCCTTTAGCCTAGCCGGCATAATCGTGGAACGTAAAACTCAAAAATTTCGTTTTCAATGGAAGCGTAGTGCTCGTTGTTACTGATCCAATGAGTGACAGTTGGTCATACGAAGTTTTTGAGAGCGCTTTTTAAAATACAGTTACTTTTGTGTTTTTAAACCTTTATATATCAACAAACAAGAAAGAACACAAAACATTTACAACTTCTTGTCTTCTTAAACTGATGCCACTGCCTTATGCCACTGCCTTCTATGTGTACAGGGTGATTATAATTAAAGTCCCACTTTCAAAATGCTGTAAAAAAAACTGATCGAAATGACTCTTGAACTGAACGTACTTAAAGAAACGATATGGCGAAGAAAAAGGTTCCAAAGTGTGTCAATAGATAGTGCTGTACGACCTTGCAGCGGCGGATGGGCTTTCTACTAACAGTGCCACAAGTGTTGATTGACTTAGAAGTTATTTTTTCTTCACAAAACCGAAACATTCATGCCCATTGAACAGTACAGTTGGTTTAATGTGTAACTTATGCCAAAGCCGACGTATTTCTATTCAAAATGTCACTTGTAGCCGAATTCACTTTCGTTATGCAGCTTACAGCGCCATCTATTGATACATTTTGGAACTTTTTTCTTATGCCATACCGTTTCTCCTTTCTTCAAGTACTTAAAGTCATTCTGACCAATGGTTCTTTTTTTAACAGCATTTTGAAAGTGGCACTTTAATTATAATCACCCTATGTATATGTCAAATAAAACCAAAATATTGCCTCATCTTTCAGCCTTTGTTTACATTATGCAATATCTATTACAAAATGATTTTTTTTGGTATCCACTTGAAGAATTATAAATTAGACAAAAAATCTGTAGTACCTCTCAGACCGCAATCCAACTGTTGTCAAATTCTTTGCTTTGAACAGAAGTACCTGTGATGCACAGCTAAGAAGTTAATGTGCCAAATAGAAGATTCATAGTAGATGTTCACTGAAATCCGCAGCAGGCCCGTATTCAGGGGGTCTAGACCCCCTAAATTTTTACTGCCCCCTAAAATTTTCACGATAGGTTTGCAAATGAACTATAATATGGTGATGAACTATAATATAGTTGGATTGGGCCCCCTAACTTCTACGTGCCCTCCCTACATTTTTGGGCTGGTTACCGGCCTCATCCGCGGTGGTCTCGTGAATTTTTGACTGGTACTGTATTTTTACAGTTAATTTGAATTAGTAATTAAATTCCCAAAATACAGGAACTTGAGGATCGATTAAGTAATATACTATGAACAGATGCTGTGTTTCTATTTTATATTCACTTATTTACAACTTATTCTTACAGATTTTTCCATCTTGTGTTGGGCCTGTAGTTTACCTCTGTTGTCGTCTCGGTGAGTACTTACGTTTTTGCTTTTCAGTTTCTGTATACACATCGAAAGTTTCTGATAGAGTAGCAAATTAATTTCTCGGGTAAATCTGTAATAGTGACTGTATAAAATAAGGCTTTGTAGATCTTAAAATAGGCGTATACAGTAAAATATTAGTGCAGGAATTTTAGGTCAAAATTAGGGGTTTATACAAAAAATTCATACAAACAAGGAACTTTGCACAGTTATAGTACTTGACCTCCTTATCTACATACTAAGATTGACGTTGAGCTTTGACCGCCATATTTTAAAAATGGCCGCCGATTTTAAGTTTTTCGCCGATATCTCCACAATGAGTAGAACGTAAACTATAAAGAGTGATGATATGTAGAGAATGGAAAAACACATATTTTTGTGTATAATACATAGTTTTAAGTTATGGGAACTGTATTTTGTGCTGATAGTACGGTTTCTCTGGCAGAATTCGATCACCGTATATTATATATTTACTCAAATTATGCATTAAAATGAAGATATAAAATGAAGATATATATATTATAAGTGGCTTGTAAATCACACAGTAATAACATTTGTAAATCAAGTGGCGGTTCGTAAAGTTTAAAATAAATGTAATTAATTTGTAGTAGACATAAACGTTTATTGAGCATAGTTTATTTTTCTTAACAAATCTCTAACTTTGACTTAATATTTCTGCATCGTTTATATTGGTTTGAAAGCTGCCACTACCTTCTAATATCTAAGGATGCTAAAAATACATTAGAATACAAGAACTTATACTGAAAATTATTATTAAAAATATGTTCTAAAGCTTGTTCTTTTGTCTATGTAATTTAAATATTAAATGCATATAATCCATCCTCATTTTGTTGGAAAGTAGAATATCTGGGTAGTTATCACACAAAACACCCTGGCAATAACCGCTCATGGGCGAACAAGACAGTCCAGCGTTGAGACAAACACAATTCTTCTTACAATTATCTTTACACCCACAAGATATTATGTGCAATAACTCAGAAGTAGCAGGTTCCAGATCTGAGTAAGAAGGCAGCAATTTACCTACACCGGCCCGTAAAGTGATAATTTGTAATCCCAAAAATTTAATTTGTTGTTTAATGTGTTGTCGCGCTAGAAAAAAAGCTTATGCCTGTTACATCATTTTATTGTCAGTTTTTTACGCTACTGTATAATTCAGAAAAACGGTATGATTATAGTTAATATCCATGGCATCTTTTGGAAGCATTCGTGTTCCTCACAAACAAAATTGTATAATTTAGTTTTGTTTAAAGAAAGCATTCTTTATTCCTTACACAGGCTTATGATTGCATTTCTTGCACTTGAGGATATGAAAAAAAAGAGGAGAAAGAGAGAGAGAGAGAGAGAGAGAGAGAGAGAGAGAGAGAGAGAGACAATACTCTAAAAAGAAACACACACAAATACTAGAACACTAATTTAACATCAGCTTTATCTTCATGACGAGTTATTCTACTTCGTTCGCTGTAACTGTAAGGCTGTAGGTCGCGCATGTTTTTTTTCTGTTCCTGACTCATAGACACACTCGAAGGAATTGAAGTTCGTCTGCTGTGAAGAAACGGAGAGGGGAGAATAAGCGTACCATACCATAAACTGATAACAATTGCTGTTACTAATAACACTCTAATCTTGAATAAATACGTCTATTAAAAGATACTATCAATAAGATATTTCCATATTATATTGTTTCGGTTCTTGTTAACATGAAAATTATGCACTTTCTATAATGTTCTGTAAAAAAAAAAGATGGATGGGATGGGATTCGATCTGGTGTCAAAACAGTATAAGAACTAAAGTCCGCCGCGCTACTGACTTTTTTTTTTTAATTTCCGGAAAACATGTTACATGACCAAGCTATTTAGCATATCACATTGATGCTTTGTAGACGTGATATTGTCACTGAACAATGTTAATTTACAAAGAAATTGAAAGGTACAATAACAAAGAAAAAATCAATTGTCAAATATTACCTGTAAAAAGCGAGCGAAGAGTTGTTGTTCTTGAGATTGAGTGAAAGTCTTTTTTCTTACCCTGTTGAGATACTCTACATATAGGCGAGGATCACAATAAGGTCTGTATTGGTCTATAAAAAGAATAGTAGTACCAATTAACCAAACTACTGCATGTCGTTTCATAGGAGGATACCACTGAAAGTCAGGGAAGAAGAGAATAGTAGATGTAAAGGCGGACGCTGGACAGCGGCAAATTAGTCCGAGAAAGCCGCATAGCCTCTGCCACACAGGTTGAGTGTTAACACAAGAAGTATAGCGATGCTCCAGAGTATCTATGTGCGAACACAAGTCACAAAGTTCGGATGTACTGCGACCTATTTTAGCAAGTCGTACGTTGGTAACTACGAGATTATTCACAATGCTATACCAAACGTCCGTGGCTCGTCCCATGAGGTATGGTGCATGAATTGTTTTCCAAATAATCATCCAATTACGCTCTGGTGTTCGTTGCTGGCATAGGGGTATGACACTTTGAATAGTCGGCGCAAGTAACACAGTATAGAGGAGTTTTGGGGTCCAATGTTCCGGCATATCCTCAAAAGGCACTGTGGACCATGCGAGTGCTAACTGTAAAATATACGAAGGACACACATTTGGAAAGCGAACATATGCGGGATTGTTGTTAGGCCAGAGATGAGGCACCCAACAATGAAGCTATTGCGCTGTCTGTGGTGCCAATAGTTCAGTGTCCATATGCATCTTGGCTGTGGCCATATATAATGCTAGGCATTTGTGTCGGACACTAAAAAGATCAAAACCTCCTTGATTACATTGAAGATAGAGCACCTGCCTTTTCACACGAAACATGTAAGTTTTCCAAATGAACCATCCATAGAGTGAATCAATTTGGCGCGCATATTTTTCTGGCAATGGAAAAAGGCGGGCAGTGAACCATAACTTTGAGCTGACATACACATTTAAATATTGAATTTTCTGAGCAAGCGTGAGAGAGCGCAGGCGAGTGTCTGCCAGATGCATACGCAAAGTTCGAAGTAATGGGCTCCATACGTGATCATAGGAAGGAGTCAGGTCAGCTGTGAAAGGAACACCTAAAATAGTCTTGTTAGTTGTGTGATCAAATGCTTGGAACAAATGTTCTGGTAACAAAGTATGAAAGTTGTTTACAGAAAGGATGGTTGTTTTCCGCATGTTGAGATGAAGGCCGCTTGCGCGCGAGAACAGCTCCACTTGCTGTGACGCACACATGAGTTGTTGAGAGGTTGAGCAAGAAATAGTTAGATCATCCATGAAGGCAATGGCTGTTAATTGCCGAAAGGGATGAGTGTCGCCCGCATTAAGCGTCGACAATCGATGGAGTAAAGGCTCAAGGGCAAGACAAAACAGAAGACCTGAAAACGAACATCCTTGACGAACTCCTCGAAGGAGTTCAAACGGTGGAAGAAGATGCCCATTTATTTGTAGCTGCGAGGTCGCTCCTGCGTATATGTGACGTATTACAGATATAATTTGGGCAGGAAAGTTGTATCCTTGCAAGACCCTGTATAAATAGTCGTGTGACACGGTGTCGAAAGCTTTGTGGAAATCGCAAGCTAATAAACCTACTGGGAGTCGTTTAAATTTGAAATAGGCTAGAATATCTCGAATGGTTGCAAGAGCTGTATGGATGTTCCGTTCAGAATGAAGCGCCGTTTGAGCTGAACTGATGTAAGGTTGGACAATCTTCTTGATACGTTGAGTCATCATAGCAGTGAAGATTTTATAGTCTGTATTGAGCAGAGTGATAGGTCGATAGTCAGCAACTCCAGTTTGGTTTCCTCCTTTGGGTATTAAAATAATGATTCCTTCGTGCTGATACATTGGACCACCTTGCAACAAAAAGTTATATATATTGCATAGGGTCGGACCTAGTAAAGGAAAAAATGACACATAAAGCTGGTAGATCAATCCATCTCTTCCAGGCGCCGTGCATCGCTTGACCGTGCGGAGAACGTCCTGTATTTCTTGAACCGTGACAGGTGTGATAAGTTGTTGTCGTTCTTCATCGGAAAGGCTGTGTGGAATGCTGGCAACAAAGGGATCTGACAACGAGGTATCGCATTGCTGAAGTGAGTACAGTTGGGTATAAAATTCCTGAAAATGGGCATAGAGTCCATCAGCTGTCGTAAAGGTTATGCCAGTCGTGGACGTCACCTCTGTGATACATTGTAAATTTTGGCGTCGTAACCTATGTATGTAATGGTATAAGGAGACAGGTTCCGCAACCATTCTGCCTGGTGTCCCTTCGTGAACGCAGACACTGAGAGAATGTTCCAACTGTAGCTGTTTTAAGTGATGTTTCACTCGCATGATGGCGGCCATATTTGAAATACTGCTTGGTTGTTTCCAGAGATCGCATAAGGTGGCATATAAGAATTCAAAAGTTTCTCTATATCTCTGACGTTTTTGTTTGCCCATTCCTTGAAAAAACAAACGAATTTGGGGTTTGACAAAATGACACCACCACATATTTATATTCGGATAAACTGTCTGGGTACGTGTCCACTGTTCCCATCTATAAGCAAAGAGTTGTTGTATTACGTCATCAGTTAAGAGCTGACTATTTAATTTCCAAAAAGGACGACCATACAACCGGGGAATGTTCTGAGGAAATCGCAATATGAGCTTTAATGATGAGTGATCCGAAAAGCTCAAAGGTAAATTTTGAATGTCAAACACGCTAGAAAGA
The DNA here is from genome assembly GCF_964235325.1 of Thermobia domestica. Lineage (NCBI taxonomy): Eukaryota > Metazoa > Arthropoda > Insecta > Zygentoma > Lepismatidae > Thermobia > Thermobia domestica. Next base: position 12,233 of record NW_027656151.1, read on the forward strand.
TATTCTTTTGAAATAAAACACATATCTAAGCGAGACTGAACTCGCGCCGACTTATATGTGGCTTGGTGATTATGATGAGTATATAACCAAATATCAGCGAGACCTAGTTGAGTGACGAACTTTTGGAAAGCTAAACATGGATTAAAAATACCAGTTGTGTCCTGGGGGACATAATACAGTTTGTGTCCCCGAGAAGAAGGAGTGGGTAACGTGTGGTGGGTAACAGTGATACAACCTCTTCCGCATAAAAGCGCTCGCGGGCCACACGTTGAGCTGTTCCAGAAGGCCCGTAAACACAGAGGATACACAACTTGTCTACGACACAACTAATCGCTCTACAAGACGAGGAGAGTTGTATGTGTGAAGCTACTAGTCCTCGTTTTAATAAAATTGCTGTACCTAACACGTTGGGAGCCACATTCGTTATTGCTGTATAATTGTAAACAAATGATAGATCACTAAAGGTCAGTTCTTGAAGGCAATATATGTCACAATCTTGCTCGAGTAAAAACTGGGCTAAAACCTGTTTATTGGCCATGCTACTAAGAGAATTAATGTTCAAAGTCATATATGAACGTCCGTTAACACTGGCTATCATCTTATAAACACATAAGATATAAACAAAAACATGTTTTAAAACGCCTATCCAAACAGTGACCCTTGTATAGACATAGCACCAAAACGTCCAACCGCCGTAACTGGAGGCGATTAATAGTAAACAGAACACAATCGTAACTCACCTGTTTATGTGTGTGAACAAGGCAAGAAATATTGCTCGGGAGTACAGGCTGTGGACCATGGAACAATCATAACACTAACCCCAATAATAATAAGAATAAAAACACTGCCACAGTGCGACAAGAACCAGAAGCACGTTATAATCACAAACACCTTGGATTCCTTCTTGTTGTGTAGCGCTTATCTAGACACAACTTCCGTACACCATAGACTCACAGTTAACATCCTGAAGGTCACCTTGAAACTCACGTTCTTTTGTTTTTCGTTTTTTAACATGTTTTACGGATAATATTGGAGAAACACTATGTACGGCACTACTCGCGTCACTAGAAGGTGGAGGGGAGAGAGAACGAGCCGACATATCCGTGTTAATGTCATGCTCATCCGTTAGTGCCACGGTCGTCTGTTCTGGAAGCACGTTAGGAGTAGGAGATAGGCTTCTATCACGAAGGTCGTGGATGCAATCATCGTTGTTGGTATTTTGCATATTCTGGTTCTTTTCGTCGTTAACTTCCTTGAGTATGGTTCGAGGTTTTAGTACACTAGCCATAGTTTGCGATGTCAACATTAGCGGTGGAAATTCTGTGGCCGTAAGAGCGGGAGGTTCTGGGACGGAGTCCCGCGTATCATCCACACTGGGAACTAGGGAAATGGGATTTCGGGCAGGTCCCGAATTTGTTTCATGTAACGTGGACACTTTCCGAAGATCCGTCATCACTGCTGGTTCGATGTCTGGGTTCATTAGACGAGCTGGACGCCGGCGCTTTGGGCAGAAAGAGATAAGATGTTGCAAGGAACCACAAAAATGGCAAGTTTGAAGTTGACCTCCGTAAGATACACAGCATTTCACAGTATCAATAATGAGTCTGGTAGGAATGTGTTTTTTCAAGGTCATAGAAAACACTCGATTGCCATTATAGATACGTGTAGGAAAAATAGTATTCCATACTTCATGCTCAATTTTGAGTATGTCACCATAGTCACTTAACACTTGAGACACTTTCTCATCGGGATAATCGAAAGGGAGGTCCATGATCTTTACACGGGTAACATGTACTTGTGCATCCAGAATGTAAACATCACTGGTGGTCTGATCGAAATGGGTAAAAGACAGTTTTTCCGGTGCGTGGTCGAGAAATTGTTTATGTAAGGCACTAGTTTTGAATTGAATGTACATGCTGTAGTCCTCATTGTGCAATTGTAAGGCTTGATGATCCTGGAATATATTCTCGAAATGTATACATAACCAGGAATATAAATCGGCTGGCGAAGGTCGTTTACTGCGCGTGGTTTTGTCAAAAACAAATTTGACTGAGTTTTTCCTATGTTCTTGCATTGCTGGTCTCGAACTTGATTACAGTACTTCTCAAACACAAAACAAAAATCACTGAATTAGAGTGCACACACTAAATGTAAGAAAAACAAAGTCACTTGCTTAAACAAACTTAGTAACACAGGTATTCGGAGCTGTACTTCCACACGTCCGCTCCGTTCAACCGTCTGTCGACTTGACCACACAGACTACCTTTTATTGCCTGACTTTCTCTTAATAAATAAATGCTCATGGCTATAAAGCATGTCACTTCGAAACTTAAGACACCAGTGTACTACATCTTGGTTACAGAAGCTAATTTATATTTGATAGACAATTTACACCCTAGGTTTAAGCAAATAATGCAATATTTTACTCCACTTTCCAGTTCCTTGATTCAACTCTCCCCTACCAATCGTTTTATTCCCTCTGCAATCGTGCTTTGCTACTGCAAAAATTCCTCGCAAGGATTATTGCCAATATACACAAAACCGAGCATAATTTTGTTTTTTGCTTATAGTTTTTTTATTATTTTATTTATTTATTTATTTTTTTTTGGAAATGCCTTCTTAGATGGATTGCTTTCTATTATCTCCACTTACTAATAACTGAATTTTAACCACAAACGTAAGGAAAATGGAATAATTGCGAAAAATCGTGGATTACAGTATACGCGCAATTTGTTTTGAGCATGAGGGTACATTTATTAATGTAGGATTATCTTAATTTAGTGGCGTAATTAGTTTTATTGCGCCCTGGATCGATCGATCATCGATTTACTCATATCCGTCCCCTGCCCCACGCATTTCAGCTGCTGTGTAATATATAGGGGTAAAAGTGGATCTGAAAAGGTAAGGGATGTTAGGTACCTTCATGACGTCACGCTGTCCTGTCTATTTATACCCATTCTAATTTTTTAGGAACTGGGGAGACGCCGTATATTTTTTGGAGGCGGGGGACATTCCCCGCGTTTCCCTCACTTTTACCGCTGGTTATATATATAGGTGGAACCCGGAAGGGGGCGCTCATTGCAATGACTCATTATGCGAAACTTTCACTAGGCAGCTAGCTAGACAAACATTGCAGTGACGAGTGTCCGGGTATCGCCCAGTGGGGCGTCTCTCTCCGTGAGGAGTAAAATATATCCGTAGTCCGTAGTAGTAGTCCGTAATGAAGCGCTTGTTCCAAGGCTGTGGGAAAAAAGTTTCAAATTTCTCTCAAAAGGAAGATTCTGAGTGCGTTCTCCACTCATTGCAGATAATGTATGCGTTTCCAGTTCATGGTAATCCTTGATTCTTTCGTGTTGAACAACGTGGCTTTCCTCAGTGCCGCCTCCAGAAGGCGGGGATAAACACTTATTATGAAGCACTGCAGTTCATATGTTTAGTTAACGAATCGAATATCGAAAAATGACTCAAGTTTATTTTTCAGACCTGGTCCCCTCCTCAACAATTCCAGAATCAGCCCCCGGTTACCAATTAACTGCTTATAGTCATAATTAGAGGTCTGCGCGGATGCGGATATCCGCGGATATATCCGCATCAAAATGGGTATTTGCGGATATGTATCTATTTTCTGTGCGGATAGCGGATAAGGTTGCGGATAATGTTTCCTACATTTTTCTACCTAAAAATGCTGTGAATTTTCTGATAATGGTGGAAAGAGCACTAGAAACGTTCGTTTTGAATTAAGTTTTAAAACCAGTTGAAAAATACTAAAATCAAAATACAAGTGTGTTTGAAGCTTGTGGCTCAGTGACAGCGAAGAGACAAAAAATGACACGAGAGATTTGTCCTTTTATTGCTGTTTTCAATATTTTTAGAAGCCGTTTTGTAGGTGAATGACATCTCTGACCTAAACAGAAAGAAACGACAGGCCCCATCGCTACTCCTCAAGTACCGCTCTTTGCTGTAAAAAAGAAAAATAATTGCCGCCAAACCCCTCTGATAAAGCTGAAAATTTTCAGACCATTCGCCTTGAAGAGGAAGAAATGTCTTCAAATAAAGTTTTTCTAGCCTGAGAGGTCAGGAACCAAAACCCTAATTTAAAACAACGCATCCCCTTCCGTAAACTGAAAACTGGTCAGCAGAATTATCTTTGCCTTTTGTGACAAACTGGAGAAGCGCGTAGGTCACCGAAACAGTAAACAAATCACATCATACGCTCATCTTTCTCTCTCCCTCTCACTTAAAAAAAAAGAAAAAGAAAAAATATTCTTCACTGTTTCCTTTGAAGTACAGCAGATACTGAATGCATATTTGCAACCCCACAGATGTCTTTCTTCGGTGAAATGCCACGGACCTCAATGAACATTCCGAGGCATTGGAGTTTTATAACAGTAATTGTTTCTCTCTTTCTTTCTTCTTATGTGTATATGTATGTATGTTCTGGGCCTCTGGTAAAGAAAGAAAGAACAACCAATGCGTTTTTTCTCCTAGCCTAGATGTGTCCAACAATGAGTGGGGGCTGCAAAGAAAAGCAGTAAATTCTAAACCTCCTCTATTGCCTCTTCCCGAAATTAAAGTCATAGACTCCTATTTGTATTCGAAGTTATTTTCACTTCTAGTTTCAGTAAAAGCGTAGTTATGAAAGCTTGAGTTAATTTTGAGTTTAACGCCCCGTTCAGCAGCGAGGCTATATGAGACGTGGACCTACTGGTTAACGTGGAATCCGAACCACATGAGCTCCCACCGGGAATTGAACCCGGGTCTCCCACGCCAAGGCGCTTACGCTAACCGCTTAGCCACGAATGAGCTTGGTCGTGAAAGCATGCATTGTATTGCGTTGTTAGTTTCGTCACTTATTATTTTTTTTTAATTTAGTGCAATTACTGATGCTAGTATCAGTTCGGGATATGTGGATGTGTTTGCGGTCCTGTGTGTGTGTGTGTTTTTTTTTTATTTCTTAATAACGATTATTTCTATTTCGCCTTTGTGTTTTGAACAAATGTGCCTTTTTTAATGAATAATGATGAAGTTTATAAACTTAGTGACGTGCTCTAAAATTAGTTGATTGAGGCGATATTACCTACGTGGCATTATTTTGGTCCGATATCTGTATTTGAAGATCTTGGGTAAGTACATAAATCGTTCATTAATTTCTAATTTGTATCTCCACGGTTTATATTGCATTTTATTTATCGTAGTTGGTATTTGATAACAAGGAAACTGATATAATATATTGTTTCGTTTGATTCAGAAAACTACGTGTATTATAGAATATGTAAGTTGTTTATATTTGCTACCTCATTATCTGGGGGTGCGGGTGCGGATAGAGATGTTGTGGATGCGGGTGCGGATAGAGATGCTGCGGATGCGGTACGGATGCGGATGCGATATTTTGTATCCGCGCAGACCTCTAGTCATAGTGTATTTATAACAAGATTCCTTCCACTTTAAAAAAACAAAACATCTGGTTTCAATAAAGCAGTCAAGTTCTACCTACTCGAGCACTGTTTCTATTCTGTAGAAGAATATCTCGCCTGTAGTAAATAATGTTTATAGTATATATATTTTGTATATCTATAATGTAAAGTTTTATTAATTGTTATGTTGTTTTATATCGATGTATGTAAATTAGAATAATGAAAAATTGTACCTTTTTTGTTTTACATAAATTCACACTATTTTAATATTGCATGTAGATTTGAATCTATACATATGTACACATTCAATGTTATGACGTGTCCAACTCAGACGTTCACGTTGTGAACAATTTGTATGAAAAAGGATGAAAATAAATACAATACAATACAATACAATACCTTTTGAAATGTTTTCAAATGTTCTTTGCATAAGGAGAAGTTTTCCGTATTCTTTTTTTCGCTCTTGCGTCCTTTTACTGTGCGCCCTGGAGCAACTGCTCCACTCGCTGCATTGTTACGCCACTGTCTTAATTCGTTTAAATTTATAGAGAATTTACGTGTGACTCATATATCCACGAATGTATTAATAGTCTTGATGATTATGCATATTTTGACACTCTCATCTGAACCGTCATTAGGTTTCTTCACATTTTCACACATTGTAACACCATTTTATAACCTAAACATGCTTTATGCGGGCTCGTTCGCAGAGCTTGGAGGGGGGTGTTACATAAAGTTTGGGAGGGTAACACCCCTCCATTGGGGGGGGTCTGTCGGAATCCCTGAATTTTACAATTTTCTTCAAGTTCATTAATTTTAACTTTATAACAAATCACGTTTCCCTGTACTAAAAGTTTTGAAAGTTTCAATGAAATTTTGTGTATTTATATGGTCCAGATTATATAGCCACGCAGTTTTGCCTCTTTTCTGTTCTCAGCTAGCGTAGTGAATTCCTGGTCAAACCATGGTTTGTTCCTTTGTATTTCCACGTGCCTCGGTTTCTCTCATGCTGAAATTTTAATTCTATCCTAATTTCAACACTAGTGCATTCAGATCCTTTTAAAACTGATCTTTGGTGGCTAAGCGGTTACCGTACGCGCCTCTGGCGTGGGAGACTCGGGTTCGATTCCCGGCGGAAGCTCATGTGGTTCGGATTTCACGTTAATCAATAAGTCCACGTCTCATATAGCTTCGCTGCTGAACGAGACGCTAAACTCAAAATCAACTCAACCTTCTAAAACCGAGAATCTATTCGACACTTCAATCTGATATACTCCTTTCGCCTGCCTCTCTGTTAAAATAAACAAATATATAAACGTATCCGTTTTAGGTGATGAATATTTTCTTTATTTAAGAGGCCTCATCCAGACGAAATTAAAATACCGCTAATTTTTCAGTAATTATGTGATATCTTCAAATAGATAAAAGATAATAGTGAAACAAAAGCGTCCTAGACAATATTATTTTGCGTGAGGTACAGTTATCACAAGTCACTTAGTGGCTTTCCGTTTTCAGCCGTTTAGAAACGCGAAAAGAAATGCCGATTTTCAAAATGGCTCGAAATCGAAAGCAGATAAATGAGTCGTGATAACGGTATCTCATGTAAAATGATGTTGTCTAGGATGCTCTTGTTCCACATTTCGATTATCTTTTATCTATTTGAAGATATCAGAAAATTACTGTAAAATTAGCGGTATTTTAATTTCGCCGGGATGAGGCCTCTTAACGATAATCTCTCTCTTATTATCGCTCCTACTAAGTACTGTACTGATTAGTCAGCTTCTCTAAATGATCGAGCATCAATTATGCTAGATTGTCTTCTTCTATCTACTAAAACATGATCAATTTGATTGTGTGTTTTTCCACCTGATGAGATCCAAGTATAGGTCTATTATGAACGTCGTGATGTGAGAATTTTGTTCGCGATAAGGTTTCTGGACGCGAAGTTCTCGAGTCTAACGCCGCTGTCATTTCTTTCTTTATCTAATTTCATTCTCTATAAATAATCTTTTCGTCTTACCTTCGCATTGAAATTCCCTAATAGAATTTTTATATAGAATCACAGGAGGTAATCAAATCCCATTCTATTTGTTCGTATAAACTGTCTTTTATATCGTCATTCTTATCTTCTGTTGGAACATTTACAATAATAATATGACGCCACCGACCCTTAAAAGTAATAAAAGAAAGTCTATCGTTAACAAAATTCAAACCGTTTAGTTGTCTGTTCCTAGTTGGTGATCCTTATTTCCTTTCGCGTAAAAGAACGTAAAATTTTCGGACTGCATTGCTTCCTTTCCTTCCCATCTAACTTCTTGAGCTTCTGCTAGGTACCTCCTATATTTTTTTAAACTCCTTTGTTACGGATTTTAACGCGAATGCCCTATGAAGACTTCTTATATTCCATGTTCCAAATCTCATGGAACTTCAGATTATAACTCCATTTTAAAATTCAATTCAAACGGATTAGTCCTTTTTTCCAGTGATAGAGTCATTTTCATTTTTGTATATTAGATGAGTGCACGGTATAAAGCAGCATCAAAATTGTTACCGCTCTACAATAAATTTCCTTTGGCTTCTGTCATCTCCTTTATGTATGAGAAATTTAATTACCGAATGAGGCACCAAAGTCTTCGTTTCTCACTCTTTGCTTAACCTTCTGCGAATGTCAGTATCAAATCAATCAACCAGTCGGTAATACGATATACTATAAGCCAAAGACATACAGAATTACTCATCAGGGCAATCTTACTAGACCAAAATCAACGCTTTTCTTAATTAAAATATTTAGTACTTTCGTTACGCAACACATTTATTTTCTTAAGTTGACTATCTGTATTTAGTTCTTTTGGTCTGCACTGCCCAGTATAACTCCCTTCTAAAGAAAGAATCACTTAAAGACTTCTACAGTATTCAAAGACAACCCACTGGGGACAGTAATACTCCCGGAAGTAGTTTTTTCGCGCGCTACTCTATTCAGCTGTTTTAAGTTGGGGCAGTGGCGGCCGGTGGATTGTGGTTTCGAGTGTTGCAGTACGATCGGAGACAGAAGATATAAAGTGGACTCATTGACTAATCAGCATAAATTTAGATGCAAATGCTATGTGACATGTGAAATTAAATAAAATTCTGTTTTTAAAAAATAGAAAAATGCAGAACATTTAATCCGATTAATCACCTTATTTAATTAGTAAGTTCATTCTTCTAGCTAAGGATAGAAGTCAGTGGAGAGCTTTTGTGAACACGGCATTGAATCTCCGGGTTCCATAGGCCATGGAGTTAGTTAGTTAGTTAAGTTCATTCTTCTCTCTTTGATTGGAACAAATCTGCCTAATACATGCTGGTTGAACTCTAGTATTCTTATTGTCAGGTCTTTTTCGATGGAAAGCATAACCAATGGTGATAACCTTTCTTGGGACATTCAATTTCTTGAAAATGTCAATTCTTTTTGATGTTAAAAAAAAAAAAAAACTTTTCTTCTTTTACTGACGCCATAGGTACAGTTAATATTAATTTCAGAAGCTTTGTAGATTCACTAAATATTTTTTCTAGATTATTGTGAACAATTCATTCTAGCAAACTCAGTCCCTGACAGTGATCCGAATTCCTCTTCAGTGTAGACTGAAGAGAGTTCGTAGCAGATATTAATGTTATTAAAAAAATGTACATTGAACACGCTTTATTCACAATTTATCTAGGAAAATTGAAAATAAATTGTGGAAATGTATCTAGTGCACACAACATTACTGCCATAAGATGTCCTGTAAATTTAAACCTTTTTTTTTTTTCAACACTCTCCTGAATTGCACTTTGCTTGTTTTGTCTAAGCCTTAATTGTAAGTTTTTCCTCCGTTGAAAGCTGGGCAATTTTTTTGTAAGTTATTTACAGAAGTCATGGTATGCAATTCATTCAGAATTTGTAGGTTATGTACAGAATTAAAGCACACACAATAAAATTAAATCTAATAACTAATAACCAAAACAGCTGATACAAGAGATACTGGTATATGAATTGCAAATGTTACATATTCATACATAGGGCTGTAAACTGGCCGGCTTTTCATTGGCCTGGTCGGAAAAATTGCTGTTATTTTGATTAAAGCCGGTAACGGGTATAAACTTCTCACCAGCCCCTTTATAACCTTTCTTTTTTCTTCAAATTTGTATCTAGTTCGAAGTAATCATCTATCAACGATTAATATATTTTGTTCACCTGTTTAGAAAATTTTATAGAGATGACAGGGACTGTATGAGGGAAAATTTGAAATTTACTTTCAAGGAATTACATTTATTAAAAGTGGAAAAATCAATTTCCTATAGTTGAAATAGAGACTATATGTTTAAAGAGTGAATTTCATTTTCCAAATCCAAAATTGTCACGTACAGATTATTATACTTTTGTTCATCTGTTTCGATAATTTTAAAGAAATGGTAGTTACTGGTAAATACAATAAATTGATCAATGCCAATTGATCAATTTCAGTTTCTCATTTATAGTACAATATATATATTAAGCTTATTAGTGAATGTTCTAAGGACATACAGAATATAAAATATGTGTTAATGCACTTTTGTTCACGATAGTACATTTCCTTTCCATGGATAGGCCCGAACAGAGATACTTCACGCTGAGACTTATATCATAGAGAATTTTGAGGAAGTGCCGTTTTTTTTTATTTTACAGAGTTGGAAACCCTATTCATATATCAACACACACGCACACACATGTGCGTAAAAGAAAAAAAAACTACATTCCAAATCATCCGTCTTGGTTGTTACGCAATGCACGGTGAACACAATATACATCCAAATGAGGCGAAACAATGTTTATCAACGTTCTGGAAAGCAACCTTGAAACCCACCAGACATTGGAACATGTTAGCTGGGAGGGGTCCAAAGTATTTGAGGAAGGTCCAATACGTCTACGTAATAACGAACCTGTCTTATACTGCACCCGAAAAGGTAATTCTTAATTACTGTCACCTATATTTTTAGGGGGAAAAAATGATAGAACGATTTCTATAAGAAAAGAAAGAGTACATGGTGAGGTGTAAAATAAAATATTTAGCGTACATCAATCATTTCTCTGTTAAACAAGTATAGTTCGTTAGAAAAGTTTACAAATGTTAGTCAAGTTTCGAAATTTTTGGGAGGTCCGGGCCCGGTGGAACCCCCTCGTGGCTACACCTCTGAGCATTGCTAACTAGTCCCAAATTCAATGTAGCGTTTCCCACTATACAGTTTTATCAAGAGTATAAAATATACTTATTTTATTTAAAAAAAAAATGTATATACTAAAATACTATCCACAGAGGGGGGGGGGGGATTCTGCATATTGACTTATTAATATTTGGTTCACAAATTACTGTAGAAGAAACCTTCATTATCGATATAAGCTAAGAATTAACTTGTAAATGCGGATCTACTTTCATTTGATTTCTGCTCTACTACATATTTTCTTTCTTACTATGTAATCCTGCTATCACTTTTTTAAAATTGTTATTATATTGATCTGCTTCAGTATAAGTACCGTAATTTAAAAAATATGAATGCATAAAAACAAATTCCATTTGTTAATTGCTAGTGAAATAAAATTCAGAAATCTTATTTAGCGCGAAAAGCCTTCTCGTTCACTGGAAACTGTGCTGTGTTGCAGAAGCACTGCAACGACCAGTCCCTTTAACTTCTGAGATAGGGGAAAGGAGACTTAACATTTGCTCCAATTCTCGCGCTGAAGGAATCTGGTCGTTGCATGCTCGCTGCAACACAATATAAATTAGAGACTCTGTGACGAATTATTTTTCGCTTTTTAAAACGGATTAACGGAATGGACAGTTACAGAAGTAAAAAATATGCTATTTAAAGTGTATATATGCGACTATTAAAAAGTACTTTTTTCTGTTCTTTACTACTATTACTAATAATATGTTTTTCTTGAAATACTTTGGTCGTTGCGCAACGCTGCAACACTAACATTAGCCGCCACTGAGTTAAGGTGGAACAAAAGGAGCCCTGCGGGGCTACTAACCATTTCCTATTACTACTACTACTACTACTACTACTACTACTACTACTACTACTACTCATCCTACTACTACTACTACTCATCCTACTACTGCTGCTGCTACTACTACTACTACTCATCCTACTACTACTACTATTACTACTTATCTGCACAAAAGTAAGTAAATCACTATTCGAGCATTGTTTTCATATTATTTTAATATGAAAAAAGTGTTATGAATTTTTAAAAAAAGTAAAAAAAAAAACTTTTCTTGGGCTGTTTGAACCAACGCCAAAACCGATTCCTGCTACTAACTCGTATCACTAGCACGCTCGGCCACGAGGGTCAACAGCAGCATGTGTTTGATTTCTGCTATATGTGTGCTACGTGGCAAGAAACGGATAACGCCAACCAATCAAAACCTGTATTTAGTTCCTACTTCCGGGAACATTACTCTCCTGAGCTAGTCCTTATTCATAGCTATATCAAACTGTATTCAAAATGATTTAATTGAATCTGTTGTTAGCGCGCTCAATAAGAAAATTAAACAGTAATTAGAAAAATCCGACTTTTTGTCACATTAGCTAATAAGACAACTGACGTCTCAAATAAATTACAATTCTCTTGTTTATCGATGTACGATTGAAGGGATGGTGGTAAAAGAAAAAAGTTTGTATGGTTCCAAGATTTGAGAATGAAATAACGACATTGTTTACTAGTCTCATTTTAAGGTATATTGAAAATTTTTCAAATAACGGCGAAAAATATCGCTGCACAGAACAAAATGACGATCTCTTCATTACATGGTGCCACAAGCATTATTTGTTCACTGTTATGCATGCCAATTAAATTTAACACTGCTCCAAAGTGCTTCATGTATCCCTAAATGTCGTATCTCCTTTGCTACTCTTAGTGGGATTGCAGGTTTTTCACCAAATCAGCAAAGCATACACAATTTCTTGATGAATTTATAGGTAGATATTTACCACACGTCTACCCAGCACGATGGAATTACTTGTTACGATTTGTCAATACTATTTATGAAAATAAAGAGTGAGGTCTATCTAGTTTCTCTTAACATGTTGAAGCATCAGTCAAAGGTAGAATATATTTTATTTAAGAAAATTTCTCAAATTTAGAGAACTTTCAATTTCCCTTTCTTCTTGCAACTTTTCATAGAATATTTTCTCGATTTGATGATGTATTGCTTAGTTTCCTTACTGCAATATCTTCATTAAATATTCGTTATTGCAGAAGGCAGGTAACAGAAATGCAAAATACTGTGAAATAACAGAAAGCGTTTTCAAACGCTACATACAGAAACAATTTCTGATCTTGGGCTCCCAGAAAAACGAAACAGAAATCTTTCTCTAGACATTACAACCAAATACAGAAGATTATACGAAATTTTTCAGAATATCGAAACACAAGACTAGAATTACGGAAAACTTTCCTTTTTGCGCTTACTAGAATCTTCAAAGTAAAGCGCTAATATTCGCACTTTCCCAAATGATGGTTTTAAAAGTTTAAGTGAAATTTTTGGTTGCTACTTCGACGAAATTTGTCTAAAAACAAGTTAATCATAGCGTACAGTTATGCCAGATATACACTATAGCAGACTTTCCCTATCTGGGATACGCGGACTCCCAAGGGCCCGCAAGACGATCTCAGAGGGTCCGCAAGCCAATCTGAGCAAGGCAAACACAATGGTAAGAAACGCCATTTTAAGTTAAATGATCGAATTAATAATGATAAATTCTAACATGGGGAAGAAATATAAAAACTAACCGTATATATTGCAAGGGGTCCTTTACATGTATTGTAGACTCTAAGGGGACCGCGGTGTGGAAAAGGTTGGGAAAGGCTGCACAGACAAAATCTCAACGTGTATCGCATCAGATCGTATGTCATTTCCTATGTTCTAAACGATCCTATGAGATTTCTCCTGAGCTCCTTCGTGGCTAAGCGGATAGCGTTTGGACCTTTGGCGAGGGAGTCCCGGATTCGATTCTCGCCGTGGAGCTCATGTGGTTCGGATTCCACGTTAATCAGTAGGCCCACGTCTCATTTAGCCTCGCTGCTGAACGTGACGTTAAACTCAAAATCAATTCAACTCAACTCATGAGATTTCTCGTGTTTAGAGTACGCTCTATTTCGGAAAGAAAATTAGTAAGATTTCGATTTAAGTGACATCCATGTGAGAGAAAGTATGCTTTTTCCCGAGCTAGTTCTGCCACTATTCATTAAAGTATTGGTATGAATGTATGATTATGATTTTTAATATTATAAGTATTATCAAATAAAAATAGTAAGAAGGAAAAGACTTGACTACATTGCTGCTTGGATAATTCGTTCGATCACCACTCGTCCAGCTGCAAGGGCTCGAGCTAATGCAGATGCAGTGCTGCATTTAATGCTAGATGGCAATCGTCGCTCTGATTAGTGTGACCACACAGCAAAAATATTTCGTACTAACCTATGCAGAAAAAAAGTACTAGATCTGGGGGAAAAGTACCAAAATTTTATCTGCTCCCGTTTCACCCAATTTATGACATTTTATGCTATTAATATCTTATTAGAAGGTTTCCGGCAGCACCCGCTCCCCTGTGGGTGGTGACCTTCCACATTCTTGAAAGAACTGCAACTTTAAATTTTTTACAGTCAAAATTCGATACAAACCGTGCAAACCACTTACAACTTCCAAATTTTGACTTTACACCTCCAAACTAAAAATCCTGGCGGAATCCCTGCTTAATTGCAGTGGCGAAGCATAATTCCACAAGTAGGGTAGGCTTGATAAACTAATAACAGAAAATCATTTAATGTATCATAAAATGTTTAAAACTATAGTCAGCATTCTATTTTCCTTATTGAGTTAAACCAAAATAAACTACCAAACCTATTTATTAAAAAGGAAAACTTTTTTAGCTGTATATCTAACACTGTTTAAATTTATGTGTATATATACATAGTAGTTTTTTGTTTAACAAGAAAGAATAAATATTTATATAAGCAAATGGATACGGAAAGTTGCCTATTATTATTATTATTATTATTATTATTATTATTATTATTATTATTATTATTATTATTATTATTATTATTATTATTATTCAACAAATATTTACATGGAGGAAAACGCGCAATGTGTATTAATGGAATATTCCCATTTAGCTCCACTACAAATATTTTGAAGTGCAGTTCATATTTTCTTTTGTCTGGGATTTGCAGGGGGGATGAGGGAATTTCCTCCTCACTTGCTATTTTCATTTCTTGCAAATTTGAAACTGGAGGGAGAGAAAAAGTAAGTGCATTCTTAAGTTAACTATTGTCAAATTTGTTGAATAAGCATTTGTTACTTGCCTGAAACAAAATCGTAAATGGAAAACTCGACTAAAATTTCACAGAAATATTATTATTTTATCCTATACGGTAATGTTTGGTGAATTTATACGTATATGCGTTTAATGTATCAGACTTACTGTATATTCTACAAACTATTATGATCCAGGCCCCATGTAGGAAAAAAAAACAGCTACTCTGAATACCTCCTGAGAGTATATACCAAAATTAAACAAATTATCACTAATAGAAACATATAATTGTACACAGAAACTTCTTACTCCGTGTTAAGAAATCATTTTATAACATATTAGCTTTGAAATATGCCTTCAGCGCTATAACTAAACTCCCAGAGGCGAGCCTTCGCACCTTCCCAACAATGCGTGCAATCTCCAGTGATAATAGCTTCGCTCCCTGAGCAGAACCGCCCATAAACCTGTCTAGCGAGATCGTGAGGCTCAGAAGAAAGGGTCTCCTAGTGTTTCCAACCTATTTTGTTAACGAAAAAACCGAAATGTTGAAGTATTGACTTTATTTTATAGGAAACCAAATATAAAGAAAATATACGGTAGAAAACAGAGTAGGCCCGGCCTCAGAGCATCATACTACGCTTCGTCACAGCTTAATTATCGTATTACAACTCATTGTAAAACCACAAAAGTAACACAAGTATGACAAATATAGAGGATGTCGAAAAAAAAAGAAATGTCATAAAATTGGCTTATTGAGAAAATCGAGTTTTAATTACTTAATACTCTTCTGTTTAAACGGATCACCAAATATGTAATATTGTTTACTGTGGACATTTATTAGTTTTAAGCCTTTGTTCTTGGACACATTTGTACTTCCTGTTTTCTCCAATAGAATGAATTGTAAGTTGCCAGAAATCCTTCTTGTTGGAGGAGGCGATTGGACAGCACCTATGTCCCACTTCCGCTCTTGTAAATTCCACTGTTAAAAAAAAAAAAAAAAAAAACGCAGAACAGTGAAATTTTCGTACATTGCCAAAGTTTCATAATATTCCTTTCTCTCTCCCAAATGTATTTATGAGGAAAGAAGAGGAGAAAAGT
This sequence comes from Thermobia domestica, assembly GCF_964235325.1. Classification (NCBI taxonomy): domain Eukaryota; kingdom Metazoa; phylum Arthropoda; class Insecta; order Zygentoma; family Lepismatidae; genus Thermobia; species Thermobia domestica. The sequence continues at coordinate 28,063 of NW_027656151.1, forward strand.
ACTCGATTTGTTGATGAACGTATTAGAACACTTAAAATATTATAAAAGGTACTAAATCTAGTACGAAAGTGGTCACATTGGCTCTGATTGTGATATGTAAACAATCTATCCATATTGCCTTCGAATATTTTCGCCCACTTGGAAATTTGTCCAGTCTCGAATTTTGTATTTTTACGCTGTCACATTCAGCTCGGTAGCCTATCTACAGCCATGAGCGGAGATAGGAATTGTCTGTTGGGGGAGCAGACCTTTTGGTCGGTCTCGGACCTTTCATTTCAGGAATAAAGATAGTCATGAAGTCAGGTATAAAGATGGTGAAGTTATCAAAAAGTCGGGGGAAGCAATGCACCCATAGCTCCGCCCATGCCTACAGCTCATTGAGTTGAGTTGATTTTGAGTTTAACGTTCCGTTCAGCAGTGAGGCTATATGAGACGTGGACCTACTGATTAACGTGGAACCCGAACCACATGAGCTCCCGCCGGGAATCGAACCCGGGTCTCCCACGCCAAAGACACGTACTACAGCTCATTGACTTCGCCGCATTTCTAGTTTTCCGATGATAGGGCCACTCGTAATGTCGTTCAGTGCCCTATTTGTACCATTATTTATGATTTCTATGCATTTAATTTGTACCTAGCCAACGAAACACACTAAACTTAACTTCACTACCAAACTGGTCGTGCATATATCACCTCATCCGGTGATGATTAATCACACTCGTCGAGGCCACCGTGTTGACCACAGGGTTGACAACTTTTCTTAGGGAAAATCGGGACTGGACTGGACAATCCGTGTTGTAGCCCTCTCCGACCCCCCCCCCCCCCGAGGACGACTACACGCACGGCAAGTCGTTAAAAAAATGTAAATAACCAGCTAATAATGAACCTAAATGAATGCGACGCCTTATTCTTTTATTTTCCCACCCACTGCTCATCACTAGGTATAAGCAATATATGCAACAAATTCAAACCAAACAGCTGCAATTTACTTAATATAAACAAGGTTTAGAGAGAAAACTATATACAACGAAAAGTAGCCGAAACAATAGCAAGGAAAACTAACATTTAAATAAAACTAACAGATTTTCAAAGAAAATGAAAACAATTCAACAATATTTAGAGTCGTTATAACAAAATATGTAGAAAACAAAGAAAACAATTACAATAATTCTTTTATATAACAATCTACCAGTTGCCAAGCGATTTTTTCAAACAAAATTTAAAAAAAAACGTGTTCGGTAGATTTTAATTATTGAGTATTGCGGCAAGTGGGTTTATATTAATTTCTGTGCTCATATTGCACACCGTGATTAGTTGTAAAGAACTATATTTCACTTAAAGAAATAAGCACGTACGTTGTTCGTAGCAATACCTTCAGAGAATATACACCAACCCATGCACTGCGGCATTGAAGTAAATAGGAACCCCATCAGCATCTCTTACGACACGTGAGTGTATTACCAATTCTTTATTGTAATAATAGTAATGATTCAGTTTTTAGTGTTATATTTTCATGATCCACTATACCTACTGTACATAAAAAATTCCTTTTATTAACGTTGTATAATTCAGTTTGCATTATACATAATTGAGTTGGTTGAAAGTGAATTTACTAGGAATGCATATTTAAATACCGTTTAATTGATTTTAAAAATCTTACTTTTACATTTTATGTGGTATATATACTAGTTTCATGGAAATTACAAGGTACCGGTACCTTCATAAAACAAGTTGGTTCAATTTAACCGGAAATATAGATATTCTTCATGGAATGTTAAATTTAAATTTCTTTTGCCTTTCTTTCTCTTTCTCTCTCTCTCTCTCTCTTTTGTGTGTGTAAAAATGCATTAATTATAGTTTAGAATTCTCCTGTTAGAACAAGGGTAGGAACGTCTACACATCTCTTCTTCAAACTGTACAATTTATTTTTAATCTCAAAATGCACAAAACTTTCAAGGGATCAACAAAACAAACAACTTTCCTCTCTCCCTGTATTCACCTTCACCATCACGGTATTAGTGGTGTCAGGGCCTCCTCAACGCCCATTATTAAGACCCTTCCTCCCGTCAACACACACACAAAAAAAATCACTTAACATCTCCCTTTGCACCATTTTGTGCCTCTGTAGCTTTTATGAAACTAGTTTTAATAACATATAAAAGATGTTTGTTTTTTTATCTGATTTTGCACCTCCCCCCCCAGCTCCAACATTATCCCGCTCATGTCACCAAAACTTACACGAAAACTTAATACCAAAGATTCTTATTAGGGCCAAGACACTCATGTTAGCATCAACAAGGATCTGAAGAAAACAGCCGACAATGATACGATGTTCTTGGCCAATATCATCACAGACGATGAATTTTGGGTTTACAGGTACCACCCTAAAACCAAGGTAATGTCATCCCAATGGATGTCACCTGGATCCTCGAGATCCAAAATAGTCAGACAAATCGAATCCCGGGTAAAATTGCTACTGATTGTTTCAGGATAATGCATCACGAATTTGTTCTACATGGTCAAACTGTCAATAAGGAAGTCTGCTTAGCTGTGTTACAACAGTTACTTCATTCTGTTCGTCGTAAATAGACGGACAAGTGGGCATCTGGACGGTGGCGTTTCCACCATGAAAATGGTTCTTATTGAACTTCAGGAATAGTGTAAGACATTTCGGGCGAAACCAAAATTATCGTCATCTCCTCACTCACCGGATCTAGTTGCGTGTGACTTTCGTGTTCCCTATACTGAAATCTACCGTAAAAGAGAAACGATTTGTCACCATCATGGAAATCCAGGATAGCACGAGGAAACTCCAGCGCATCCCACAGCAGGCGTTTCAGGGCATTTTTTCAGCGAGGGTAATAACGATGGAATCAATATGAAGATGAAACAAGAAAGTCCTTTAAAGCAGGAATAAATAGTAAGCCATCCCTGTTACTTTTTTACAGTGTCAGGCACGCACCAAGTGCGCTTTCTGGTAGACAAACACAATGTGCGTGGGTTTTCTCAGAGTTTTCGCGTTTCCTCCTTTCTTCATTCTCATCATCATCTCCTTTAGCCTATAGGGTTTAACTGTGAGATGAACAACTGAAAGATTTCATTTATTTTTTAAAAATTTTTTACAGTATCATTCCTTGAATTAGCCTAAATGAATATATCCTTATGTATGAATATATATACAGGGTGATTCACAAAATCCGTAACAGAGTATTAATTCAGCTCCTAGAGCATACAGAAATCTGTGAAACAAAAACTGTTAATACCACAGTGGCAGTGTAGAATCGCGTGGTGATCCTTCTGAAATTAGGGGCTCTCAGGGATATATCTGCGGAGGAACAACTTCAAACTTTTAAATAGGAAGAGGAGTTGATATTGTTGTTATTGATTTTGAGTTTAATCCCTTTCAACAGCGGGACTATGAGACGTGGACCTACTGATTAACGTGGTATCCGAACCACATAAGCTCCAGCCGGGAATTGTAGCCGGGTCTCCCACGCCAAAGGTGCGTACGCTAACTGCTTAGCCACAAAAGAGCTCATATACAAGAGTCTTAATAAATCTTTTCAAACGTCCAATGACACATTTCTTGATGTTGGCAGTCCTCTTTTTCTATTGAAAGCTTGTTTAGCCTGCGCTATTCTTGAACTTACGTCTTTTCATTTCTTCCGTCCGAGGATATTAGGCTTCCTAAATAGAGGAACGTCTTAACGTCTTCTATTTTCTCTTCCTCTACCCATACGTTTGCCCCTTCCTGTCCTGCTTTGTGCACTTTATCACTCTGGTTTTCTTATTATTATTTATCTTTATTTTGCATTTTTTTTTTTTTAAGTTAGTCGGTCAGGTTTGAAAGTATATACTTCCTGCAAATCATTTTTGTTCTCCGCTATCAGTGCTACACTATGTCATCAGCAAATCTTATTGTGCTGAAAACCTGTCCATTTACTTTTACGCTTTTCTTGTGTTTATCAAAGAATCCTTTCATAGCCTCTTCTATATAGACGTTGAACAGGAGAGGTGAAAGTCCACATCCTTGCCCTTACACCCTTACTTATTGTTGCTTCCTTCTGATTTCTTCCTATAACAACTGTCTGATTCTGTGATTTTTCGTTAGGACTTTAAATTGGAACATTCTGAAATCTGATTTAAACTACTCGTTGAGCAAAACAATACGGTTATTGTTAAAAATAAATAAATAAATAAATAAATAAAAAGTGCAACAGTCTCGCCAACTATCCACTTTGGCTTCATCAGAAAGATTTATATACATAAAAAAATGAAGCATTTAGATCAGCAATGCCGAATGATGGTTTGTCAAATTTCGTTCAGGTGACACAGCATTGCAAAGTGAGTGCCTTGAGCACATCATGTTTAGATAAGCTTCTGAGAAACACAGTTGAAAAGGGTCCTAAGAAAAGTGTTCGTGCCATTACAGATCACTGTTGTTCAGCGACTCCGTGCTATCGACAAGGTGAAAAAAGCAAAATGAAAAAGCGGACTTATGGGCACCACATGGGTTGACACTGGCAAAAGAGAATCGCCGCCTGGAGGTTTGCAGTTCTCGAGAATAACCGAGAAAATTTCCTGTATCGGATTGTCACTTCAGATGAATAACGAATATGCTACGAATATTCTAAATGATCAGGATAATGGTTGGATTTTGATCAAAGTCGAGGATGGTTTTCAAAACCCTTAAATGTTTTGCTACTATGGTGATAAGGTTGATCCATCTTGTCTTTCTCTGTATAGACGAAACCATCACTGCGGACCAGTGATAAACTCCGTAAAGTGTACCGCAACTTTGCTCGCAAGCATCCAGACATGTTCAAAATATTAGTGTTCCCATGTTGCATGCTAATGCAAGCGGAAATGTCGCTCAAAGAACGGTTAATACTCTCCATGAGTTACAGGATGAAAATCACCTTTGTCCACCATATTCTCTTGACGACTATCCCAGAGAATACCTCTCTTTCAGCATCTTGAGCAGTCCTTTGATGATCAGACCTGAAACGTGCAGTTGCGGGACTCATCTCATTGCGAACTCAAGACTTCTCTTGAGCGATGGAAAGAATGAGTGGTTACAGACGATGATCATGTTGATTAATCAGGTATTGGATATAGTTTTTATTTCCTTTTGGCCCTTGGAAATGAAACGCTTGGGTGGGCATTTCATTCACACCAATCTAAACTATATTGGAAAATCGTCTCATATCTCAAAATAAAATACCATTTTGCACTTTTGTATGCGGAGAATTTAAGGAGGACTAAGTCACAAATCGACAATTGTTCTTCAAACACACTTAAACTGGAGGACGGCTTTCAATATATTTAAAATTTCTAAAGGAGAGCTACTACTCTTTGAGATTTACGAAAAAGAACACAGCTTTTTAATGCACTTTACAGTAATGATAAGTTTAATCACTATTCAAATGCATCAAAATCTGTCGTTAAATAAGTACTGTTAATAATTACTACTGATATTCAGCATTTATATATATATTATTAACAAGTTCATTCATTCATCGTCTGGACCTATTGCGAAAAGTGCATAGTTTTAGAGCTAGGGTTGTCCAAAATCCGCGAAAAAGCCAAACTTCAACAGGCCCTATTTCGAATTCCAGAAACTGTGGGTGGTGGTCCTTATCAGTGTAAAGGGAGCCACACATATACACAATCCAAAAGTGCATATTTCGTCAATTTTCAAAAGGTATACAAGGTATTCCCTATAGGGTGTAATTCTCAGGTATGCTCTCAATAGAGTTTTCAGATATACCCTGATTTCAAGGAGGGTCCAAAGTAGGCAGAAGGTAAGCCTTGACAACAATGGACAACACAGTGCTTCGGAAGGAAGTCGGAAGTGTTAGGAACCGGCAGCTGCATGTAATTTTTGTGTTCGGAATAATGTGTGATGCGATGTATTTCGTCACGGTATATTTCATGTTTTCTTCACTTATAAGCGTAATAGAAAACATTGCAGCATGCGTTTACCAAGTACGAGAGACCGTTCTGCTGATGATCCTTAACACTTCCGACATCGAGCCAAAACATTCTGTTTTCACTGCTATCAAGGCTTATCGTTTGCTTACTTTGGACCAATCATAAAGTCAGAGCATATCTCAAAATTCAGTTGATGGCATGTCTGGGAATTTCACCTTGTATGGAGTACTCTGTACACCCACTGAAAATTAATGAAATATGTATTTTTGGATTGTGTATGCGTGGCTTCCTTTACGCTGATAAGAACCATCATACACAGTTTCTGGAATTCGAAATAGGGCTTGTTATTTTTTTTACAGTTTCGGACACCCCTAGCTCTGAAACTATGCACTTTTCCCCATAGGTCCATATGAACTTTTTCTCTTAGTTTGATGTAAGGAATCACCTCTTACAGTTGTCGGTATAGTTCATTAACACCCTGTATATATAGTATTATTAGTATTAGTATTAGTATATTAGTAATATACTAATATATTACTAATAGTGGTACTTTTAAGTTAATGCTTCAGGAGGAACATTCCTGAGAGGAAATATTTGAAGAAAAAAAGTTTTTGGACCAGAGTTATAGAAAAAATTGTCATTTATAAACTTCAAATAACTATATTTCGAAAGAAATTAATGTAGTGATGACGGTTAAAAGTGAAAATGAATGATAATAGTAGAATCAATTTATGTTGGAATTCAATGAATGAGCACTTCGTTTTTCGCGAATCGCTTACTAAACAGCTATTCACTTCTGTTTAGATGGGAATGGATTCTATGATATGATTTACATTGTTTAACACTTTATCGCTTTAGTACATTGCCTTGAATTATATACTTTTAAACGCGTTTTTCGGCGCCTTCTAAACGTAACTGTTTCCAATCCATATATACTAGACCTTTCTTTTTCATTTGATACTAGCAGCGTTCACCCCGCTTCGCTGCGGTCACCCCGGAACGCAATAAACTTTGTTACTTAGATAATTTTTACTTTTTCGCTTTCAAGTGATATGATAAAAACCATAGAAGATTGCAGTAAATGTTAACATTATATCGCCTGTCATTTATGTTAACCCGCCCCGCTTCGCTGCGGTCACCCCCGAACGCAATAAACTTTGTTACTTAGATAATTTTTACTTTTTCGCTTTCAAGTGATATGATAAAAACCATTATAACGCCTGTCATTTATGTTAACCCGCCGAGTGACACGGTCATGCGGGTTGCATATACATACGTTTATTTTTATACCTATGATGAACTAATAAAGGATTTGTACGTAATGGACACCTGAATGGTCAATTATCTCAAGACACTGGTAATTGAAAATTAAAGTGATATGATAAAAACCATCTAGGGTCCAAATCCTAATAACCCCCCAAAAATAAAAGAAATTGGTTCAGCCGTATTAGCGTGATGAGCGGACAAAGGATTTGTACGTTCTCTTTTATATATATAGATTAGGAATGAATGACTTAACGTTTCTTTTTAATGACTTGACATTAACTCAATTGTTATTTTTATACCTTTTAGAAAATAATTATGAAAACGTGAAATTATGCAATGGTGTTCCAAGATATAGATAATATTTACACTCTTGTCTTGCTAAGAAAGATTGAAATTTCTGTCACGAGAGGAAGAAATTAAAGTTAAGTATTATCTACCTTATTATTATTATTATTATTATTATTATTATTATTATTATTATTATTATTATTACTTTCAACTTGGCTTCTTTTATTTATTAATAAACTTAGTCTTATTTTTATATAAAAAAAAACACTTTAATCTGGAAACACAAACAAATAGGTGACTTGAAAAGACAGTAAAACTTCAATTACGTGTACTGCAGTCAACTGGATCGCTATCAGCAAATAAAAATCCATTAAAATATGATATTGAAATAGTATCTGTATGTGTTCATTCGTAAAAATATAACTTCTATCGAACTTCTATTTAAATCAATATTAAAATTTATATTTAATGGAATTTTCCGCATTTTTATTAAACAAAAGCAGTTTAGAGGGTTCGTTTTATCTTACAATATAACCCTATTTCAATAATTTGTCCAATTATACGGATTTGTGCATATCCCAACTACGTCTAGAACTCATTATCCAGATAATTGGAATTTCACTGTACAAAAGTTTTCATAGATATTCTGCCATTATTGGCTGGTTATTTTCCGCAACTGAGAAGCTTCCATGTAGCACGATATGTTTATGCTAATGAAGAAAAATATATTAAATTGTTAAATGAACTTGTTTAGCACTGCATAAAACATTACTTCCCAACGATCTTAAACATATTTTTAATCTTCTCTTCAAAACTGATACAATTTGAAAAAAATATAATGTTATTAAAATGTAAAGAACCTACAGTATCATATTCTGATGGGTCAGATCAAACATATATATGCTGTCTTAACTTCATCGTGCACTTAGCTTCGCTGTAAACATAACCATAGTATAGCAAATTATACTATATTTTCATACTGATGATTGTTACTAGTAAACTTCACTTTTAGAAAAAAGTACTGGTATATACTCAGTTTATTTTCACATAAATAGAAATGACAAGACATAAATAGTTTCAAAATTTGGAAACAATGGGGAAACTGATGAACAGCACATTGCCTGACTCCAAAATATATCGACCCGTTCGTCATCTTTGCTAACACATTTCCTTAAATATTCCAATGTTTCGTTGGGTTCTTTTCAACATGTGAAGATCTAGGGCAGCCATTCTCTCCTGCAAATGATTCAGATATCGGATTTTCACAATAAAAGTTTAAAAAAAAAAAAAAAAGATTCCCTGTTCGTATAAATGTATCATCACCACTGCTACCACCTCTTCTCTCCATTCATCAACATCATAGATATTCCGCCATTATTGGCTGGTTATTTACCGCAACTGAGAAGCTTCCATGCACCACGGTCTTCAGCTAACCTATTTTTCTTCGTATGATTATTTTTCTTTTAAATTTTGATATTGCCCATCAACTAGAGCCTATTTCGTCCCTCCCTTTTTTCCTGCTACTGTTCCCCTTTGGCATAGTCCTCATAATATAGTTTCTTCTTAGGCAATGTCTCAACCAGTTTCTCTTCCTCTTTTCATTTCAAATTTTCTTTTCTCCCCTATCATTTTGTAATATACTCTCATGCGTTTTCTCCTTGACCCAAGCAATTCTATCCGTTCTTCTCTACACAGTACAATACTCAACACAAAGTATTTTATGAGTCTTTTTCTTAATCTTTATTCACAGACCCACAAAAAATACTTTTCTTCCTCTTAAATGCCTATTTTGCCATTCTTATTCTTTTTTTATTATTTCACGGTCGCGCTTCATACCATCACTAATAATACTACCCAGATATCGAAAACTAGTCACCCGTTCCACCTAGGTATTTTCTCCCCTCCTACTTCTATATTTGGTAGCAACCGCTTCGTTCCAATCACCATGATTTTTGTCTTTCTAAAATTTATTTTTATCCCAAAGCGGTACATAATCTTTATAGCTCTTCCTCAAATTATCTGTTTTATTATTTTTTAGACCATGTAGCAAGCGCCATATCATCTGCAAACCATATACACCTAGGAGCTAATCATTCTAGCTCCTACCGAAATACCGTCTTCCTTATATAGGCTCTTTTGCACTATCTCTTCTAGATAAATATTAAATAACATCGGTGAAAGACAACATCCTTGTTAAACAGTCCCTTCGAATTGAATTCTTTGTCATTTCTTTCCCTATTGTAACACTTACTTTTTAGCTCAGAAACTTTGTAAGTTTCTTCTGGGTCTTCGATCTTTCCATTCCAACTCAGCCGTCTTTAGAACTTCCAGTAACAATTCCCAGTTCACCCGGTTCTAAATCGATAAATACAACATACAAGTTTTTTCCCTCTTTCTATACACCTTTCATCAATTATTCTTAATAAGCCAGTGGCATCTCTTGTGCCCTTATCTCTCCTAAATCCGAACTGTGCCTATTTAACTTCCTTATTTGTTCTTCCATACTACCTTTTATTTAGTATTCGAAGCATAATTTTTGCTGCATGTAATGTGAAACTAATATTTCTATAGTCCTTATATCTTTCTGGGTTCGATTTCTTAACCAACGGTATTCATAAATTCATTGAACTCTTCAGAAAATCTTTTGGCCACTCTTCGTTTCCTATATTTCATTACATGGAACAATTCTTTCTGGTCCTTGTCTCCCATATTCTTAATGAATTCGATTGGTATCCAACCCGATTGCCTTTCAACTCCTAGTTGCGTGTAAACCTTTTTCAAACCCAGCCCGAAGAATATTAAACCCTGTATCATCCTTGCGTACTTCATTTTCCGCTTGAATATCTAAGTCACGCGGTTTATCCCTATTCTTATACAAGTGATCAACATATTTCCAAATTCCTAAGACTTCACTTCTCTCCCTTACTATCTTCCCGTTCTTATTATCTACTGCATTGTAATACCCTCTTGTTTCCTCTGAATTTCCATAGACTTCACCTACTTGTGTATTTCCTCATATTTACCAACTTTTTTTATATTCTCACATTTTCTTTTGTAAAACTCTTTCATTGCTCTGTCCGTTTTCCTTCATAACTCGTTAACTTCCTGTATATCTTTCTGCCCTCTTTTATATTAACCTGTTTCCACGCTCCCCCTTTCCGCATTTTCTGCATCCGTTCTGTAACCCATGGTTTCTTAGCCGTTTTCTGTTCATGGTAACCTACTACTTCATGTAAAGCTTGTTGTTTGCAAAATTTAATATGTTCCCATCGCGTGTTCTTAATCTGCACCTATCTTTTCCTCGTTTGAGAACTTTTCTTCTAGGTTTTGTATGAAAAGATTTCTTACTTCCTCATTTTTCAGTTTTCAGTATTCAACTTATTGTTACTTGCTTTTCTTCTGGCTACATTTTTCAATTAAATATCCACTTCAGCCAACATATGGTTATAATTAGAAAAAATGTGGGCCCCTGGAAGGTTCTTCATGTTCTTCAACCTATTCCGATAACCTGTCCTAAATCACAATATAGTCTATTTGATATCTTAATTGAGAATTTTCATGTATATCTTCTCTCGTGCTGATTAAACCAGGTGTTCTCAGTTACTAGTGAATTCTACCAATAGAAATTACCTAATCCCTCTCCCCGTTCATTTCTTTCGCTTGAACCATATTTGCCTACTATACTGCCTTCTTGTCCTTCTCCAACTACTGCATTGAAATCTCCCATTACAATTACACATGCACTCCTCTTCTCTTTGTCTATAATTTCTTCTATTTTCTCATAATTTTCCTCTACTTCTTCAATTGTCTGTGAAGTGGACGGTGCGGTAGTTCTCTCCATTGCTAAGAGCATTTATTTATTTATTTTATTATTTAATGGGAAATCCAAATTAGAAATACAAATACTTGGATTGGTATTATTTTAGTCTACTTACTTACTTAATATTCATTTATTTAAAATTTATCATTGCAGATTTCAACCCATGGAACTTCGTTGAGGACCTGAGTTCATCGCTGTTGTCGTCTTGGTGAGTACCTATGTTTTTCTTTTAAAATCTTTGTGTGTGCACGTTCAAAATTGCCGATGTCTACTGTAGTAGATAAGTTAATTTCTTCGGTAAATTACATTAACAGTGGCTGTATATCTATATTATAAGTTATTATAAATTCTATAATTTCACAAAATACCGTGATGAAATATAGTAATTTAACCGAAACCTTCTTACTAGAGATGCAAGGGCTCGGGAAAAAACCGGCTTTTTTGGAAAAAAACTCGGTTTTTTCTGCTTTGCTTTTTTGCTTCGGAAATTTTGGGCTTTTTTCAAAATACTGCTTTAAATTGATAAAACAGACTTTGTATCGCTTCTCTATAACACAAAAAATCATTTAATTAGTGGTTGATGCTGATAATAATATAAAACATCGAAAATAAACTATGAATTTCGAAAAAATATTTCAAACAATTTTTCTTCAACATATTTACATTATGAATTCCACAGGATTAACCAATGTATATAATAAGAATTTTTTAACCTCCTATATACAAAAGTAAGCAGAAATGGCAAGAACCGTGGTTGTTTTTGAAAATGCCAAAAACCCGTTTTTTGGGGGATGTTTAAACCAGGCTTTTTTGGTTTAAACCAGGCTTTTTTGACTTAGATTTTTTGCTTTATGTATTTATATTACATATTCACAGAAATAGCCTAAGTTTGTTTCGCCTTGATGTTATTATGTAACAGCGGGGTTATGCCGGAAGAACTCCCATAAGCTTAAAGAAGTGCGGTCAGTAAATTTCTTAAGTTGAGAATCTCCCGCCCTAGCCACTGGGAAAATCCCGTCATTACTTGAAATGTAAGACAATAACGGGAAAATCCTGTTATTGCTTTGCATGTAAAATTTAAAGGTCAACGTACCATAATCAGTACGCTAAAACTGAGGTATTAAATTACAAATTTAGTACCGGTACGTAGATATCATTGAAAGTCCAATCCAAGCTAATGTTGGAAGCTACGTAGGCAATCGATAAATTTTACCAATTTCTATCAATATATTTAAGCAATATTGGCTTCTTTATAAAACAACACGCATTTAGGCATGTAGAAATATACAATTTGGTTTGTTTCGTATATTTAGGCTTAACATCCTTACGAAATACCGAGGTTATCAAGGAGAAGACTTTCGCTTAAACTGACATCCGAACCGCTACTTGGGTTACGCATGAAAGAAGGATTGTGGTTCGATCGAGAATTGAACATGGGACACCTTGATTAAAAGGTGAAAGGGAAATAAAACTATTGCAGGTGGTTTGATATCTGGAAACGTTACCATGAAGTTCACACGATTCGCATTTTTCATTCTTTTTATTTTTGTGGTTTAAACCAGTTATTTAAAAAAAAAAGTTGGTGTAAATCAGCCAACCCTAAAAGTAAACACTTCTTTTTAAAGAATACACAAATAACTAGCAAAATAGTATGTAGTATTTTTACTTCAAAATATTCCATACCCTCTTTTTGAAACAAAATAAAATTAAAATAAAACATAAGAGAAATACTTAGATTTATATGATACACTTAAAGACTGCACATCTAGAGCTTTTGGTTCTGTATATTCTTGAAATTCTACAGTTAAGTTTTATAGAACCACCATCACAGTTTACCCAATCCTCAAGTTTTCTGAATTTTTAACAAGAGGGATTCAACATATCATTACGGAACTCCCCTCCCCCCCAAAAAGAGACTACGGAATATATTTAAGTTAAGCTAAATACAACTGCACAACAAACATGACTGAGTGATTAGCTTTTGCGCTTCTATCGGGAAGTCCGAGATTCAACCAGCATTCGACCATTCTGTCAAAGCTTTTCTTCATTCCATCTGTGAATGTAGAAATAGTGCGTATACTGTGAGTTGGGCGACTTCCTTTTTTATTGTTTTTAAATCGTTATTATTACTAATTACCAGCAGTGACGGTTTTGCGAAGGTTAGGGGGGCGGTCTTTCGGACTGAAGCCCGTTCCCCAAAGTTACGGAATGTCTGCAACAAACGAAATATCTATTATTTATGCCTTTACTCATAAACTTTAAGCTTTCGTCAAATAAAAATTACGAATGTTTTAAAAAACTAAACATTAGTAAGAAACCCTTCCCAAAATACTTTTCTAAATCCGCCACTGATTCTCAGTATAAAATGATTTTTAAAGTTGTATCCGGAAGATTATTGCTAAACATATAAACGAAACGAAATATTAGTTATGCCTGTACTCATAAACTTCAAGCACTTCCCAAATAAAATTAGGACTTTTTAGGAAACGAAACAATCAGAAAAAACTTTCCTAAAGTACTTTTCTAAATCCGCTACTGATTATTTGTATAAATTGGTATTCAAGGTTGTGTCCGGAAAATTATTGCTAAATCATTTCACAGCTACAGTATAACAGAAATGTGGAAGTACGGTTTGACATATATTGAAAAACGTACGCTTTGACGGATAAATAGAAAAACGGGCAAGTATAACTTTTGCGCTAGAAGCTAGAGTACTAAAAGCTCTTAGAAATGAAACACGGATGACAAACTAGAGAAGAAAAAAGATGTCGATAACTCAAAAGTTAAAATAAAGTTAAATAGCCTCTAAAATTACCCTCAAATATTACATTCTTCATGTTAGCTTTAATTCGTAAAACATGTGCTCCATCCATCTTGATGGTGAATTTCAGAGCGAAATATCACATTCAGGTCATGGAATTCTTATCTAACTATAGAATATACTATAAGAAAGCTATTTAGATAGAAAAATCATGAAGTTGAAAAAAGCCAAAATTTCCAAAATTCTCGTTTTTTTCCCAAAAAAGCCGGCTTTTTATGTGAAAAAAACCATCGATTCAAAAAAGCCGGCTTTTTTGCATCTCTACTTCTTACAGTAAATGTAGTTTGTTGTTGATTATATTATATTTTCCTTTTTCGTGGAGTAGTCTTCTTATATGCTGTGTGCAGGTGTTCTTCTATTTGAGAAGAATGTACTTCTTTATATTTCCATATGTGGAGAAGAGTGTACTTCTTTATATTTTCATATGAAAATCTTACGTGTTAATTAGAAGTGTTTTATTTTATTATTTGACGAGTGAATTAACCACATTTTCTTGTTTTGTGGGAAATTAGCATTCTTGGAAACGCTCTTAGAGAAATTCTTAGGCAGTAGTGAAATGACAACATTATTACTGTGGTAATCGATCTTACTTGTGGCATCTGACATGCTTGGTTTGTGAAGTTTCACAAGTCTCTATATGCCTATGGGTAGTGTTGAACATCGCAACTGCGCACTTGGTTCACATTGATTGGGAAGTGTACGGTAAACCAGAGGACAAAGCTGAAAAATATGAAGGGAAAGAAGATTCATTATCATAGTGGCTCTGTATTAGTAATATGAGTATGTAAAAACAAAAATCTGGGTATAGTAATGAAATAATGACTAATATCGTATCGATATTGATTAGGCAAGTAACAAAGTTAAAAATTAGCAGAAAAGTGTCTAGCGACAATATGTGCTGAAGTATACAGCAGTCACTCCAATTAGGAACTTTAGATATGTAATCCATCGAGGTCATCGTTTCAATTCTCTTGTTCTATCAAGTTAGCATAAAAGGGATGGTAGGTAAGTTAAACGAAAGGTCCTTCTTACGTGAATTTGCCCTTTGGGTTGTAAATATTTAGGAAAGAATGGTTTTAGCAAGGTTAGGATGCCATCTTAAAAGGCGCTTATAGATCGTGAACTCATCATACTGGATCTGTTCGTTGTGTGTGTAGCGGTACATGATGGCTACAGGCTTGAATCTTTCAAATTTCAGTTCAAGAATATTCAACTATTTTATTTACCTGGTCGTATTCGACATTCTGTTGATTGTAATATTTTTCCAGTTAGTTGTAGAAATGAGGCCTTACGATGTCATTGTTGTAAGTTCCGAGTTCAAAGTTCATTGTTGTTCAATTTTGGTTTCGATTTTTCGATGATGTCTATCGATCCTGAAGGGTGAGAGATCATCGACCCTTCCCCGTTTTCTCGTTGTTTGTAAATATATTTATACTGTATTAATTACTATAGTACTATAGTATATTACTGTAGTTAATGAAGTTATGCAATGTGTGTAAATAATTGTTGTTTTATATGGAATGTTGTAAACACGCGTGCATCAAGATGAGTGATTATTCGCAACTGCGCTTGCTACCCCATCTTCTCCTTGGAAAAGAATTCTTAGGAGCGTCCCTGTTTGCAACTATACAATAAAAATTGTTTTGTTCCATATTTCCATTTTGTAGGAATGTTTTACTGCGAAATTATTATTATTATTTAAATAAGATTTTGTTTTATCCCATTTTTACTTGTTGAGATTGTGGTCACCTTAAATGTAATCTAAATATTTTAACTTGGGGATGGAGAGGATATAGATGTTGCAAAATAAATAGATTATTGGAGATAAGGGATAGAACAAGAGAACTTGCGTCTTCTTTGGGATTATTTCAATTCTTCATTTGGAACATCATCATTAAAAGTTATTCCTTGTATTCCGAACCATTCCATTTGCAGTATTTTCCAGGTAATTCGAGCAATTGTCGAGAATACCGTGTCGACTGTAATACAACGCCGATTTACACTTGCTGTTTGGTATTATCTGTATGTCGTCCGCTTGAAGTATATAGAGGAGGAGTGCTATTGTTGACCCCTTTTTTGGATATCTATTTCGTTTCAATGATTTTATTGAAATGAAAGATTGTTTCCTATTAAGAAGTGAATATTTAATCTCAAACTTAAAAAGTGAATCCTACTTTTGTCCTCTTCGAAAGCGCATACTGTATATACTGTATATCAGCTGTCCGTAAATATTTACCCCGATAACAAGACAATGTAATTCTTAATTGAATACAGTAAATGGAACACGCGTTATATCACATATGCTTCTACTTATTAAGTTTTGAACCATACATTAACATTTAATACAGTTATTAATACACTTCAACATTTAAACCACTTCAATCCATGTGTACCCCAGGTAACACGCAAAATATCAAGCCGGTATTCAATCTCTCGCCACACGTTCAGCAACGTGTCTGGTGTGATTGTGTCAATGGCATTTCTGATGCGTTGTTGCAAGGTCACAATAATATCAAGAACTGCTGTTTTTTACACAATACCTTTCACATACCCCCAAAGAAAGAAATCTAAGGGGTAATGTCAGGTAATCTCGGGAACCATAGAGTTGGACCATCTCTTTCAATCCATTGGTTGGGGGAGGTTTCATTAAGAAAATCGTGGACTTCAGGAGCCCAATGTGGGGGAACGATATCTTGCTGAAATATGACAATGTCTTACATATCCTGTAGCTGGGGAACGGCACAATTCACCAAGATATCTAGGTAAACATTACCATTTCCATTGCTTCCAAGGAAGAAAAATGAGCCAATCACTCGATCACACATTAACCCACAGCAACGTTAATCTTTGGACTGTACCGAATGTGTTCTTGTACGACATGAGGATTTTCTGATCCCCAAATCCGAACATTATGGTAGTTAACTGATCCAGAAAATGAAATGTAGCCTCATCGAAAAAAAACACATGCTTCAAGAAATCATTGTCCTCATCCAATCAGTGAAGCATGTCTGTTGCAAATTGTTCACGTTTTGGGCGATCATCTGATTGTAATGTCTGAACAATTTGGACCTTCTACACATACAATTTAAGTCGTTTGCGAACCACTTTATTCACTGTATTCCTTGGTACTTGAAGCTCCCCCGAAGCTTGTTTAATCAATTTCTGTAGTGACCACGTGAATGCGGTTTGAACTGTCTGCAGTCCCATCCGAAACAGATGGTTTGCCGCTGCTTGTGCGTTTCTGAGCTGGCCCCCTTGCTAAAACAGTTTCCATTCATGTTCTGAATAACTTGACATCAGGTGCTTTCTTTTCATAATGGAACCTAAACTTTCACTGTACAGTGATTTGTGATTTGGTTTCTGCAAGCCACACAACACATTGGGTTTTCTTCTGAGGGGAAGCTATTTTTACGATATAACTCACACAGCGCTCCTTGTGGCGAAAGTGTTGAATGCGACACAACTGTACAGAAACTTCATTAAAAAAATAAATAAAAAAAAAAAGAATCATAAATATAATTGTTATATAATCCTGAAATCAGGGTAAACATTTATGGACACGGTGTATATTAAGCATATGTTAATATCAGTATACTTATATTTTTAAAATAGTAATAAATAAAATCACCTTAATTTTATATTAGTATTAATGGAAGAGATTACTCGTACATATTAGTTTTTAAAAAGCATAATTGAAAGTTAAAGGGGAAAGTGTAAGACGCTTGCATAATTCAAACTTTGAGATTCTTAACTACAGTGTGGTTCGCAGTTCAATTGAATTTTATATTATTATTATTATTATTATTATTATTATTATTATTATTATTATTATTATTATTATTATTATTATTATTATTATTATTATTATTATATACTAATGTTCAATCTAAGAGGATCACAAGGGTATATCTCGAATACTACAGTTGGATAAAATCTACCATATCGCATTAAACATATTGGTAAAGTCCATGAAGAATGTCTCTTCTTTTTGTTAGTGCATTAATGTTTTTATTAACCTGGCAAAGTTATCAATTGAGTATCTAGACGAAAGTTTTCTTCTTCTTTTATGGGTGTGTTATTTGGTTGCTTGCTGTAAGTATATGAGTATCTCATTTACAATTATTTTTTCTAGGAGCTTTAGGAATTTGTTAATGAGCACTTATTGGCCTGTAGTTACGAGGGGTGGCTGAATAGTTTTGGGACTTCAGGAAACTGTTAGAGGTACAGATTTGATAATTCCCTCAATTTGTAACATAATCCCCTGACAGATCAACACTCTTGCTCCAGTGATGCTGAAGTGCCTTTATTATCCAAATAGAAAAAAAAAATCTTGGCCTGGAGCATTTTTGTGATGGTAGAAAACTTCTCTGGTTAGCATTTGTGGCTTTTTTCTTTAATTTGAACGCTGAGATTTTTCACAGGTTCAGCATTATATTGTTCTGTGATGGTGCAATCCTCTTAGTAAAAATCAATAAGTAGGGCCTACTACACCATGGGAATCCTAAAAAAATAATGCTATCACCGTACCAGCGGAAGGGGTAATCTTTACCTTCTTTGGGATGGGGTGCTTCCACTGTTTGGATTGTTGTTTGGTTTCGGGCTGGTAGTAATAATTCTAACATTCGTCTATAATGATGAATTGCTACAGAAAATTTGTCCACGTCAGTTTCAAATACTTTGAAATTGTTGAATGACGTGGTCTACCGAGTCGCTATTGTTCAGAGTCAGAAGGCGTGGGGTCTATCGAGCTGAGACTCTTAACAAACCAAGTTTATTTTTTAAAATGTAATTTTTTTTTTTCTGTGCTATGCCCAGAGTGTCTGCTATTTGATGAACTGACAATCGTTGATCTTGTGTAATTATATCAAGTACGAGGACAATATTTTCTTGACACTCTCCCTGACCTCGGTTCATCTTCAACACTTTTCCTGCTATACTTGAATTCTTTTACCTATCTTTTGCTGATTGGATATGAAGGGATAGATCACTTAAAGTATTGACCACATCCTGGTGGATCGGATTCTAACATTCCTTTCAACTGCAGATCCTTTTTCACAGCCTTCGAAGTATTCGATTTTATTATTATTATTATTATTATTATTATTATTATTATTACTATTTTCCCACTTCAAGTATCTACCGAATCCCTTAAAACCGTGAAATTTGTAGAATTTACTAACATAGATTCAACCATGTTAAAATACATACTAAATCATCATCATAGATTCAACCATGATAAAATCATCATTATTTTAGCTTACAAAATTTTTGAAGTCCCCCCTCGTACTTGAATTCATTTTGTCTTTTTCTGGCTTTGGTACAAGGATTGAATTAAGTTTTCCTTAAGATGTTGGGATCTATTCTATTGCTAGGCTGGCAGTGTAATGTTTTGATAAAATATTAATAGAAGTTCTGGAAGTGTTTAAATATTGAATTGAATTGAAAATGCCTTTATTCATGAGGAGAGGTTCAGTCGTAGGCTGCTCTGCCATCTAACCTAACAAAAGCACAATTAGGAATGTTACATGGAGTAACACTCTTTGTTGTCTATCTGAAAGATATGATCTGAACCACTGGATCGACTTGGGGGAAAAGTTATAGTATTTCATTTTAGCTAGGAGTAAGTCGTGATGAACTGAATCAAATGCTTTAGTAAGATCTAATACCAGGAATAATATTTGGTTGTTATCTAATGCTCGAAAAATGTCGTCAGTGATATGAAGTATGGCTGTGGCAGTGCTTGTGAATTGCGAAAGGCCTGATTGGTGTAGGCTGTGATACGAAGATATTATTATTACTGACGTAATCATCGAGCTGGTTAAGCACTAGTTTCTCCATGACTTTGGACAATATTGGTATTAGACTAATAGGTCTAAGGTCGTTTAGAGATGATACATTTGCTTTTTTGCTATAGGCATTACAACAACTTCTTTCCAGGATAATGGAAAGAAGCATGTGGTTATGGAATAATTTATTACGTGTTAATGGTGATATAATGTATGGTAAAACAAGTCTAAGCATCTTTCATGTAATGCCTTAGTGCCCAGCTGCATTCGAATTTAAGTTTTTAATAGCATTCTGAACATCAAAATTGCTTATATTACCGAGTTCGAATGAATTTATACTTGAACAGAATTTAGTATTACTATACACAGTTATGCGGTTTTGAACTGCATTCTCGTCGATATTTCTATCATTACAAATTTCACCAAAGTGCTCATCATTAATCTCATTGCAGATTTTTTTTTCGACTACCAATACTGAGGGTTCTTAATTTATTCCATACATCCTTGGAGCTCAGATTATTACTATTGAAAAACTGTGTGAAATATGCTCTTTTCTCTTGTCGTATCACAGCTGTAGTAAAGTTCAGTAGTTGTTTGTATTCATTCCAAAGAACATCGGTTCTTGTCCTTTTGAATTTGAGATATGCACTTTTTTTTTTTTTTAATTTTATTAGTAGCTTAATGTTGTCAGTTAACCACGCACTGTTGTTTTTCGTAATTCTCGAAGACATAGAGGAGCATATTTATCAAAATTGCTAACTATTAGGATTATATGCTACGTATAGGATTTCATTGGGACTAGGGACGTCGCACTTCTTTTCTTTTAAATGCGTCTTTAATTTACTGCGGAGTGATTCTTCAACAAAATAATCAGGTCTGTGGGATAGTGCTTTGGGGTTTTGTATATCTTCGTTATGGTTGTTATGAAGCTACGATTTATATGATTGTTTCCATGGGATGTTCTTTGGAAACTGGTGTTTCTGGAATTTATTACTTTTTTTTGTAACCTATTCGCGATATGTTCTTACCTTTTTACTCTACATGCAATTTTACAGGCGCTCAAAGTAACCTCCTTTCCCCATAGTAATATGCTTGTTCTTCTTGAAGATCTGAACTAATACTTCTGTCTTTGTTTCTCGAAGTTTGGTGTCCCTTTCCAGCAACAAAACTACATGAGATATGGATCTTTAGTTTAAGGTGGAATCTGGAGCACTGTAATGGGTTAAATGCTCTCCTACCGAGAATCGAACATGGGACTACATGAACTGAAGCGAACACCAGCCACTAGACCAGCGGAGAAAACAATATTTGAGTTCTTTGCAGACACCTCGTTTTTTGTACTGATATTTGTAACCACCTCATTGCCATCAAAGTTGGTCCTCTTAAGCTCAACTTTCAGATTTGCAAACTGGAAATAATGAATATCCCAATTTCGGTGAGAATGCGGCAATAGTGGCACTTTGTTTTCTACCGAGAAATTGACTCTCTGAGCAAGTGTGTGATGGATAGCGTTCTAGTAATGTATCAGGAGCGACTAAACCCTGTCTTGAGCACCATTTGCAAAATTCCTTGCAAACTTGAAAGAGACAAGACATCGTATACTGAAGTGCAATCACCATTTTTTGTCTGTACAGAAACCGTTTGCACCAAATCTGAACTTAAGAAAACAAAAACCATCAAAATTCTTTTCCCACTAGTGAACGTCAATCTTTCTCAATATAGAACTTCTCTTCTGGACCGAGAAGTCGATTATCGCTTTCTTTCAAAGTGAAAACGATATGTCCATTCCATACTTCATCATCTATAACAATTTTAGACAGCAGTTTTGATTTTCCACCGATTCGGCAGATTAAATCTGCTTGAATTCGAACCGATCCAACCTGCTTCATTTGTGTCGGTCAACAGATGTGTTCATGCAGTCATTTAGAGTAGTGTGTTCAAGACTCTGGCATACGGCAATTCCGAGGGAACATCTGGATGAAAAATATCTGCCTACAAGGGATCCTTCAGCTTGGAGAAACAGACAGAAGTCCTGAGAGAAAGATCTGGGGAATAGAATGATTATGGGAAAGATTAGATGTATTGCAAAAGTCGAGAATAATATGCGGTGCATTGTCCCAATGCAAGATAAAGTTTAAACTTGAGAGCTGTGGTCGATTTTATTGCAATGCATGAAGAATTCTCTTCTCGAAAGTTTACACATAATAATGCTCAGTAATTGTATGATCTTTTGGTACAGGATCAGCAAGAAATAACTCTTTTTTATCCCAGATATACTCCTGTTTCATCACATAGAGAACTCTTTCGTTTGAGAGAACCTCGCAAATTTTTTGGGTAAGTTGAGTTGAGAAGGAATGTTTCCTGAATTATGATTGCCGTTTTGTTTCGGGATTGAACTGGGGGAATAAACATTTTATCAATATCTCGTACATTTTTTTTTTTCAGGTAGTTGCTAATCATCTTTTATTGATAGCCTCGCTACTCAACGGGACGTTAAACTCAAAATCAACTCAACTGAACTTTGTTCGATTTAATTTCCCGCATTAGCATTATATCCTGAAAGAGTTGAAGTTTACCTTCTATGGAACAAACAGCTTGATTATCAATTTTGTGTCTGGAAATCATTATTCTAATATTTTTGTCTAAGTAACTTCCAAACACTGCTGGATTGCTTTTCTGATATTCCTAAGCTTATTCCAGATGTTTTCTAGTTTATCATGTTATTTAATTATATCATTTTAAATTTATTTCTGTAATTTATTTATGTTTTGTTGACAAAAGTATTTGATTGTTTTATGTGCAGTCGAGGAAGAGCTCTTTTGTATTTTATTTTTCCAATGATGTATCTTGTTTGCCTTTCTTTAGTCGTATTTATGTTAAATTTTGGAATATATTTGACAAGTGAGATAACTATTTGAATATCAGTTCTAACTCCTTGATTTACTTTTTCAACTAAGTCTGGTGAGTTATTAACCTGTAAATCTTGTATCAATTCATCTTAGAGTTTTCTGATACTCTTCCCAATTACCTTTGTGTGTTTGGTAGATACTTTTGTTCTTGTTGTGTGTAATTCTAGCTTCTTCCTTAAGTCTGATTGTGGCACGATCTGAATACAGTGCAAAGTACGGTTTAGAAGTCGTCATTACTGGAAACCTGACTGGGTGCACCAACATTTTGGAAGGTTTAGTGTCGTTCCTATTTGGTATTTGTGATTTCCTAGTAGGGTCTAGTATTTTGACTAAAATCCAAAGACAGTGGTAGATATTCCAATAATTTGTACCATCCATTTTTGTTCGTAATGTATCTTACGATGATAGATGTTGACTGTTTAAATCTGAGGTAATTAATGCTTTTGAAAGTAGTCAGAAAATTTAGAAGTGGAATAATATGTTGTATATTAGGTGAAGCAAAGTTCTATAACGTAATTAAATAGAGAGCTTATTTGTGTGAATGTATAGTAACAGTGAAGTGAAAATTGGATTGTTGGGTTCTTCAGATATTGGACATTGAGTGAAATTTATATTATATAATTTAGCCGTGATTCCGACAGAATTTGTGCTGTCGTTTCTGATTGTTCTGAATCATGGTGTACGTACAAACTCTTCTCCTTTGTTGGCATTATTTCGTTGAGAATAATCTTTAGTCTGTGTTTTAATTTTTGAAATTTCATTTAACACCGTAAATGTTTATGAATAGTAAGTTCAGTTTTTTCGTGACCTTGATTGTATTCGTATTGTTTATCTTCTGTTGCTTCTGTGATCATGGAGGCTAAGTGGTACAGCGTTTATCTCTGGTGCGTGGGGTCCCTGGTTCGATAACAGCTCGTGCCAAGTGGGCTTTATGGTGCACAAACACCGTGTGTGTAGGTTTTTTTCTGGGGGTTCTGTTTCTCCTACTTTTTTCATTCCACCATTTCATTCATTCTCATTATCACCATCTCCTTTAGCCGTCACGGTATAACTTTAGGACGTAAAACTGAAATATTTCATTTTCATTTGTACCTTTGTATTTGTCTGTTATTTACTTTATATTTACCTTCGCGTTCGATTCGGCAAAGGCCTCGACAGTTATTGTTTGACAACGATGATTTCAGCCTAGTTCATAACTAACATGTATATATCAAACCTAAACTTCCCGCGAAGTTAAAATTAACTTCCAAAAAATTTCTAAAATTTTTACGGGAAAACCAATGGAAATATTTAAACCTATCGCAGTTCCCACTGCAGCACAGTTTGTTGCACTGTACCTGGGATATAGGTTTCGCTCCTGCTTGCGGACTTTCCAGAGGCTATTTACCGTGCCAACCTGGAAAGTGAAGGCACGTGATGCAAGGTGCCATTTCAAAAGACCAAGAGCACAGTAATCCACCGTACTAACATCTGTATCCTTAACGGGAACATCCTCAACGGAGTAGCACGGATATCAGTTTCAGCTGCCATGCGTCGGTGTAAGTTCAATGATATTTTGGCCATGTGACTTGAAGCATTGTCCTGGTGCAGTTTCATACAATGAGTGTCATTGATATACAATGCTGTTATTTCGCCTATATAAACGGGGAATATGACGTGTTCTTTGTGATACGCAGTAACATTTTGAAATGTTTTTTCTATCTTATGAATCTTGAGCTTCTTTCTAAAGCAAAAGCCAGTAATAACCATGAAACATTTCAAGAAACTTTCTTTGCATTGATGCACAAGTCACATTTGTCTTTTTCATGAACATTTCTGTAGCTAATGGGCGACATTTTCCAGAGTCACTTAGATAGCTCCGCTTCGCCGCGGTGACTTAGTGATAAGAGTACTCATTTTTGGTGCGTGAGGCTTCTGGTTCTATCCCAGCTCGTGCCTAGTAGGCTTTGTGATAAGCAAATACCGCAAATAACGTTTGCTGGTTTTTTCGGGTTATTCCACTTTCATTATTCCCTTATTATTATGTATGTCATCATCACTATCTCCCTTAACTAAATTGCATAAACGTGGGACGGTAAACTAAAAAGGAAAGACCCATCCATCATCCTTTCTCATACTTAATTTCCAGCGATTAGCAGCTAGTTGGTGTTCGTACAGCTTTCTGTCCTTGCTCTTTCGCTCCGCGATATGCCGGGGTGATAACGCATCTACGGTGGCCTTGCTGGCAGTTTGCACCTTAATTTGTGATGGATTGTTGATTGACTCACATTAATCGTTTGGCCATAATACGCTGTGGTAATAGATTCTCACACGCCGCCATGTCCCGGATTTTTTTTTTTTTTTTTTAACATAGCTTATGATGAGTTCACTGACGCTTTTATTAGGTGATTTTGTTAGCAATGCGGGTTGCGGAAGAGGCTGCTATGAATAATGTTTAATCATAATACTAACAATAGCCGTCCTACCGCAAAGATATTATTCGACCCTATTCTACTATGCGGGAAATGCTAAAGTTTGCATGGGACAGTGTTGGGAAGTAACGTAACGCAAGTAACGCGTTACCTGTAACGCGTTACTTTTTAAGTAACGTTTCCTAGTAACGCGTTACATTTTTTCCAAAGTAACTGTAACGGTAACGCGTTACAAATTTTTAAGTAACGTACCTAGTTTGCGTTACTTTTTTCGCGTTACATTTCGGATGAGTAACTATAATATATGTATATTTTTTTTCGGAAACAAATGTTTCTTTCCTGTAAGTGAATTTCTCAGAGTGAAACAATCGAGCATGAACTACGTATGTCAGTGACCAACAGTCACAGACACACAGAGAATCAGATAAGTTCCTTGTGCCACTTGCTGTTTTTTGAAGATGAGGACAGCCTTAGGGAAATCACGTGTACTGATTGCAGGCACCTGGAAGATTTTGTCGTAGATTTTGACAGCTTCAAATCAAAACATTCAGTGAGTGAACTAGGAGAGCAATGATACCGGTAGTCTATTTTACTTTGATTGGTGTTGTTTTTATAAAGATGGAGAACGAAAATATTTTAGCGTTCGAACATTTTACTCAGCTCTTAAGAATACTTTTTTCTTAAGAGCTGAGGATGATGGTGGACAGAATTTAAAAGTAAAGTGTCTGAAGTGACCCGGCGGAAAATATTTATCAACAACTAGGGTGCCATAATTAACGATTTATAGTAAGGGGTTAATATGAATAAACTGTGTTCTGATGAGCAGGCCTACTTTATTACTAGAAAATAGTTTGCTGATGGTATGTAATATTGGAGTTCTTTCAGATCAGTTTGCTTATCCTAGAGTCCCGTTGATTATAGAGTAGTGTAATGTTTCTCTATATTATTTATTTTTAATTTTACATAACATTGTTATTATTATACTCGTATAATTAGTTTAGCAGAATAATAATAAGCAACCATTTTTTTCTAACGCTAAGGGATGAGCACGAGTCAAGCTAAAACTCGACTCGAATTTCGAGTCAAGTCAAGGGTAATATCCTCGAGTCGAGTTCCGAGCCGATTCAGTTTTTCGCGTCGAGTTTCGAGTCCAGTCGAGTTTGATAAATAGCTCGTTCGTTTTAAGTCGTCTTGAAATCATGGCCTGATTACACTGGAAAACGAAAGCCATGAGAAATGTAAGCTAAACAGTGATATGGAATACTTTTAGTGTTGCTCACGAGAGGGGACACTGCTTGCATCTCGTCTCGTCTCGACAGCGAGATCACAAGAGATTTTTTATAACAAGCTCAGCTCGGCTCGGCTCAACTGAGAAGATGTCTCGAGCTGCTCGAGTCGTTGACAATTCTAAGCCCAAGCCGAACAGTTTTGAAGATATTTGGCCAGTGCCCTATAACTTTTAACAGTGTTTGGCTCGAGCCCGAATACTCAAAACCCTCAACCCAAATTCAGAAGCTCGTGAACAATGTCCTTGACTCCTAGACTTCACGGCTACCGAGGTTGGCAATCAACTAGTTTTTTAGTATTCAAATACAAACCTCCTATCTTTCTTTTTATATACAATGTTGTTATAATTCATAATAATAATAATAATAATAATAATAATAATAATAATAATAATAATAATAATAATAATAATAATAATAATAATAATAATAATAATAATAGCGATAGTAATAGTAGTACGGAAAATTGAAGCCATATTTTTTCACATTTTTAAAGTTTCGGACCTAAAAGTAACGCGTTAGTAACGCGTTACTTTCGAAGTAAAGTAACAGTTACTTTTTGGGGGAAAGTAACGCGTTACTAACGCGTTACATTTTAAAAGAAAGTAAAGTAACTTGTAACGCGTTACATTTTTACAAGTAACTTACCCAACACTGGCATGGGATAGACAATGGTGAACCACGATAAAAGCGATCTCTTTTTCGGTGGTGTTTTGCACACTACACCACCTTCAGACTGCTACACAACAGCTAAGCGACTGGTACACGTACGCGTAGCGTTTTGTTGCTCTTTGTAACCCGGTTCTTGTCTGTAAGTTCTTTGGATGGAAACGGATCGGCTTCTGTGAATTATATGGGAGACCATTCACCACTCTGAAAGTTTTTTTAAAAAAAAAGAAGAAAAAAGAAAGACAGTGTGAAAACAACATCATCTCATTTGGTGTTAGTTGTTTTGTAGTTTCTTGTTTCTTCCATGATTCCGTATGCATTTATCACACTGTTTCTCATACGTGTTTATTACACTAACACTCACAACTCTGACACACATACAATATTAATAAGCGGTTATAGAAATAAAAACGACACAAAGAAATAAATAAAAGAAACGTAAGTTTGTACTATAGTTCTGAGTGCTTGCCAGGACTTTGAATTTGTTTGTTTTAGAATTCAATATGTTTTATTAACTTGTGTCTTTTCAAAGTGTTATTTGTTCAATTACTTTCTTTGTTGGGCCCGTTAGCTCTTATTTTTTTTAAAAGTTGTCGAATTTTGTTCTATCCTGCCGTAAGCTAGTCCAATCTTCATCACTAAGTTCATCTCTGAGATTCCTTATTTCTTCACTAGTTAGGTATTTTTCACAATTCCTTATTACATGTTCAGCTCTTTGGATATCTCCACATGAACACATTTTATCATTTTCAATATTTAATCTTTACAAATGTGTTTTGAAAGGTCCATGTCCCGACAGTGCTTCTATAATTTCCTTGTTTATTTCACCAATTCTTTCCTTATTTCAATAGTTGGAATGTATTCTTTGAGTTTTTTCTCCTTTTGTTGTGATGTAACATTCCTCCTGCCATTTCCTTTCTATCAGCATATTTAGTTCATCTTCGTTGTTCTGATTTATACCTAGAATCTCTATTATTTTTGTAGTTTCATTATTTGTTTTCCATCATTTTATAGCTTCTCTTAGTATTTGGTAGCGGATTGGCTCTTCTAGTGCAAGCATCTGTAAGAATTCTATCGGTAGTGTTTTGATTATTCCTAGTGTTCTAATTAAAACTCCTCTCTGAACTCTGTTTATTTGTTCCCTTAATTTTTTATTTGGAAATATTCTGTGAGCCCAGATGCTGGCACAGTATTATACTGTTGTCATTATTACAGCATTATTGTACGTTTGTAGAGTCTTTTTGGGTATCTTATAATTTTTTCTTGCAGTTGTGAGTATTTTATGTGTTACTTTCTTTCCTTTGTCAGTTACGTTTTCGACGTGTTTTGCGTAGCTCAGTTTATCGTCAATCCATACTCCCAAATACTTGAATTCTTTCACTGGTTCAATTTTTTGTTTGTTAATCTTTAATATTGGATCTCTTTGTATAGATTACCTGAATATCATATATTTAGTTTTATTTCCTGAAAGTTTCAGTTTATTTATTTCGCACCATTTTTGAAGCGTGTGTAAGACTTGATTCCCTTTTCTCTCAATTTCGTCTCTTGATCGTGCTGATACGACTATTGCGATGTCGTCTGCACAGCCGACTACTCCTTATGTGTCTTCAGTAATTTCCAGTGTTTTTAGGTAGGATTCGATGAGGATGTCCCACATCGTTGGGACACATATGGATCCCTGTGGATATCCCTTTTGTTGTATATGTTGTAATGTTATTATTTGGTGCTTTGTAAGTGACCTGTCTGTCGTTGTAGTATTCTGGCATTAGTTGGTATACTGATTTAGGTATTTTCATTTTTTAAAATTGTTTGAAGAGTGATGGCCACTACAAATTGTCAAAAGCTCCACTGATACCTACATACATTACTACCTGGTACTTGTCTAGTTTTCCATTTTCTGTTAATTCTAAAAGCCTCCTTATAGCTGTCTTCGTACTTTTCTTCTTCCTAAAGTCATGCTGTAGCTGGTCTCTTTCTATGTCTGTTAGTGATTACTCTTTCAAATATTTTTCCTATTATATTTAAGACACAGATCGGTCTATACGCCTTAGGGTCATCATTTCTTTCATCTTCGCTCTTTTTTATTATTACTAAGTCTGAGTGTTTCCATATTTTAGGTATGCTTTTCGTCTTGAGGCTACTGCATTTTTCAGGAAAATTTCTGATTTTATCATGTCTGGAGTGGTGAATGGACTGCATCCCAATCATTTATACTATCCATTAATAAACTATTTTCTTTTTCTCAGGTTATTTTCTGTGCGTAAAAAAGGGATAAATAAAGAAAAAAAAGAGAGAGATAAAATAGTATGGTTTTAAATATTAGGTGCCATGCTGAAAAGAAATGTGCCTCACCTCAATCTGCTGAGGTTTGATAGCCGAAAAGACAGGGAGATAATAAACGAAACATCAAAGTATAAGAGAGAGAATAAAGGCAAGAGGCAGTTGCGTCTGCCATAAATAAGTCCGAAATAATCGGCCAAGGCAGGGGAAAGTGGAGGCTTTAAAAAAAAAAAAATACTAGTGTATTCCCGAATCCCGATACAAATTAGTTGTCGTTATTATTATATGTTATGCAGTATTCAAATTATGTATTCAAACATATAGTCCCTATTAAGATGTGGAATGTTGAACTCCGAAGGACCAACAGCTCTGTTTTGGAGGAAAAAAGAGCATCATGAGACTTTCGTTGGTTGTCACTATTATATATCGTGCAGTATTCAAATTATGTTTTCATGTTGAAGAAAATCTTGTTGTATAGATTTTTCAGTATGTTCGTTGCGATGTGCTGAA
Source organism: Thermobia domestica (assembly GCF_964235325.1). NCBI lineage: Eukaryota > Metazoa > Arthropoda > Insecta > Zygentoma > Lepismatidae > Thermobia > Thermobia domestica. The sequence goes on from NW_027656151.1 coordinate 58,043, forward strand.
TGTAAGTTTATTCATATGTGCTTTTCGCTTCCGTGATTCATCTTTGTGCTACCATTCCTTCTGATTTCGTTATCAGTTTTTATATCTGGTTCATGTCAGCTTTGCTTTACTTAAAAACTTCACAAAGGCAAATTTTAATTAAAAATAATAATTTTGTAACAGTTTCACCAACTAACTAAACATCTTGTGTTCACCAGGCACACTACAATACAATAGAGAGATAACTTTTAATATAACAAAATCCCTGAGACTGATTCTGAACACTGGTTGGCTGATCAGATTGACCTCAGCCAATCAGAATTAGAATTGAAAAAGGAGCAACTAAAACCATAAATCCATTTCCTCCCAAATTTCCTTACTTACCAAATTTCGTGAAAGAAATTAAGGATTGGGAAAAAGGCATAGAACTAGAATTAGAAATAAAAAAGAACGGGGCAATTGTGTTCCTGGATACAAGAATAAGGAAGCAAGAAGAGAAGTTGGTTACGGAATAATACTAGAAGAGATGTGCATCAGGGAACTCATGTCATAAAGGGAGTAATGCTGAAGGGAAAAAATCAGAAAGAACCTGTAAAACAACAGAAAGATGATGTATAGTTACAAAAAGAAAGGAATACCACTTACAAGCTTATGAGAGACACGGGACATAATATCAATTAGTGCGAAATTGAAGTTCGTCTGTCTGGTAAAATGGAAGAACTCGATCTAGCATCGATTAAGCATGTACAGAGAATATCTTTGTATGTGTTAAAACAAGTCTTCTAGATTGCTACCTACAGCTCGTTGGTATTTGTATTTTAGTCGAAGCTCTTAGTTGGGATTGTCCCTCTTTACCTTGTCTGATATTTTCTCTTTCGGGATAACGTTATTGACATTCGATGATTTGGAACTCTCTACACTGTTTTTGGGGGCAAGTCCAGAGTTTGGATTAGATTACTATGAAGGAATATCCTACTGTTGATAAGTATTTGAAGTTCATGACGGGCTACTAATGAAGTACGTCACCAATTTGCTGTCAATTGTTATACCTAGGAATTTTCCTTTTATATATTCAAAACTTGTATTATATAATGTGATGCAAGGAGGGTGATGTATGATCTACCTTCCAGAACTACAAACAGTGATAATGGTTTTATCAAAGTTCACCATTAATTTATTTTCATAGAACCAATTTCTTAATTGTCCAGTAGTAACATTAATTTTTCTTTGAAGTTCTTCTTTACACATATCTGATACTATAATATTTGTATCGTTTGCATAAAGTATAAGGTTCCTTTGTGTAATGCTAGAGGGAAAATCATTTATATACACAAGGAATAGTAGAGGGTATAGTACTGATAATTGAGGGACACCGTTGTCGTTAGGTTATGGCCTAGACATAATACTTTGGGTACGTGATGAGAGGGAAGTTGAGATATTATTTTAACAACCTCTTATCTTTGTGACAAACATGATTCGAACTACAAGTTGGCTACATTTCTTTTGCCATACTTGTTCAACTTTTCTGGAAGTATATTATAGTTCACACAGTCAAATCCCTTTTTTAGTATGCTTACAGATGTGCGCCGAAATGAACGTATCACCATGTCTACACAAGTTTAAAGTTCACATCACCTCTACACACACACACACACACACACACATACACACTATGTTTTAAGGAGCACCTCTTCTCTTTTTTCCGTTTCTTCTAATCGTTAATTCTATCATCACCAGATGGCAGAAAGATAGGAAACAGAACACTGTTAAATGGCAACTTATACAAGGACTTTGTAGAAAAGCAGTTTGGTTCACAGAATTTACACTTTTACAAACAAAAGAAATTTTGGTGAAAATCAGATCAGTTACAAATTTCAGAATAAGATCACGTGAATGTTGAGTGAGGTAGAACTTAGAACTAAAGAACACTGATATTCGCTACGCTGCAATCTGTATCTAATTCTTCCGTAGGGTCATTTAATTATTTGGGTTTCTTGTTTACCGATTTCGTGCGCAGCAAGATTAACAGCAGAACTTCAAGTCAGAAAAAATATAATTAAAAAAGTATAAAACAATAAAGGACTGTATGCCACTTAACATAATCTGACAGACTCATTCTTATTAATCTATTTGTTGTGAAGAGTTTTCAACCAGATGCGAATCTTTTCTTGTTTCTTAACAGCTTTCCTCTTATGCACAAGACTCTCCTATCTGCTGGATCTTCATCCATACCATATTTTTGTGATTAGGGGCGAATTTTACAATGTAAATCAAAAGAATGGAAGGGCAAGACGTGTTGGTTTCACATTCTGTTTCTTTCATTTTGTGTTGTTTTAGAAAATGTGAGAGTTTATAAAAGGATTTACTTATGTTTATTCCTTAAACTGGATTTAGGATTTTACGAGTATTTCGTTCAACATAATTACTAGCTATTTTCTCGGGTTATTCAGATATAAAACGTTCGTTTCTGAAGGGTTTTGTGTACAAAAGGAAAAAATAGTTAAAATGGGCCAAAAGATCGAAGTAGGCACTTTCCAACAAAATAGAAACTTATATTTTTTGTCATAATTAAGCATACATTATTCGTATTCGACTTTATTCAGTGATAACATGACTCATCCTGGTGATAAAGGGAAAAACTCTCTTTAGCATAAGTTCTGCAATCTGATAATGTCATTTTTCTCTTATTAAAAAAGTGCTAACGCATGGCTGATAGCAAATAATGAACCATTAAACAAAGGGCTATGAACAATCTAGCCAACAATTGTCGGTCATTATAGCCTTATGCTATACGATTGAAAAAATTTTACTCAATAATAATTTATAAGTTTATTGTGGCTAAAATGTTTTCCCTCTACGTTTAAAGATATATAGCGGGTTTTTTTTTCTTATCTAGCATCTAAACTTTTTATAATACTAGACAACTAACGTAAGACCATTAACGATAAATTCTGGTATTTTTTCTTCACTTTTTTTCTTTTTTTAACTTTTAGTATTATAAGTAAATATAAGTTATTATACAGCCACTGTAGCAAAACGTTAAAACTTCACGTAATGCGTCATTTGATACTAAATACTGTAAACATTTAGCATTTATATTGCGCGACAAATGAAATGGAAGTCATTTTGAAGTGCATGCATGAAGATAAAATCAAAACTTAATGGAACTGACATAAACCAATTTAAGTATTCATAGAAATATATTTGTGTTATTTGATTAAAATTTGTAAATGTTAGTGGATCAATTCTTCCATTAGTTATATGTATTCCTGTATGTCAATAATATTTCTTATATTTGGTTAGCTTAAAACGATGATAATAACACACTGTAATTGAAATGTATTGTTAACCTGAATTACAATTTCAGCATTGAAACAATTCAAGATAATATATCTGAAGAAGCTGTTCAAAGCTAAAATTATAACACAGCTTTCTAATATATCTTCTTCAATTGTAGTGATAACCTTGGATTTTTTCTATTTATCTCAAAAAATATAGAAAATTAAAGTATAAATTTTCAGGTTTAAAACGTGTTTAGGAGACTTAAGTGTCTTGTAGATTTCCATGCATTGTTATTTTCAATTTCGGTGCTTACACATGTATGAGCGTATTGGTATATTAAGTTGCTAAGAATTGGTTGGTTCTCTGGGAACCAATTCCTGAAACTGGGAAGTGCAAAGAGATTAGAACATTCTTTTCCTCTTATACATCAAATTTCATCTCTTGAAATAAAGAATTCTGGCAAACTGGGTTTATCTTATTCAAACTGTAATTTGAAACTTCATATTCCTGCTGAAAAGATAAACATTAAAGAAATAATAAACACTTCTGACCAGAAAACTAAATTCCCGTGTAACAGTTTCAACAACGTAACGTTGTCTTCATCAGACACTAACTGACAATTAAATTCAGCTTTTAAACATTATATTCAGTTTTTTTCCTGAAAACTTGGTTTTCCGGTGCTAGTGTAAACTTTGTTTTCTTTTCTTTTTCTTTCTTTCTTTCTTTTTTTTTTTTTTTTTTTTTGTGTGTGTGTGTGAAATAATTTGCAGGTGTCATTGTACTTATGTCAAATAACAAAATTGGCAAATACTTAATAGAGCTGGTGGTACTGAAGATAATAATAATAATCATACATTCGTACTACAAAAAATACACCCTGAAATACATGACAATACAAGATGAGAAATGTGGAAGATGTCAGATATACGATAGCATGCTGAGAAGTTCCTGTGTTATGCAGAGAGAATAGATGTACACAGATGGATTAAACTACACTGTTAATTTATTCCGTTTTCTAAAATTTGGTGATCTTAATGTGATTGGAAACTCCAAGGAAGTTGTTTTAGTTATTTTGCATAAGAAAGAAAAAAAAAAAAAACATGGAAAGTAAAGTAATATGTGCGTCTTTCACTCGTGTATACATTCTTATTTCATGAACGCTTTAGAAAAAGTTGCAAGTACAAAATTTACCACATTAGAAAGGTTGTTCGGCGATTTAGAACAATGAACAGGGATGATGATTGAATTCTTTTCTCAAGATTTCACAAAAACATAATCTTGAACAGTAATTTGGTAAGACAGAAGAGTATCGAGTAAAAATGGACACTGCTTGTATTTAAGTGAAACTATTTTTTAGTTCAAGTGCAGTGTTGAACAAGAAATAGTGTTGTCAAGTAGGAAATTTAAATTACCAAAACTTGAAATAATAGAATGCAGGATGATATAAAATCTGGTTAAGCTTCTGGAGGTAGTTGAATAAAATTCATGATAACAAAGAGATAGAAGAAGACAAGTTCCAGTACTTGATCCAAGTTTCGGTGGAAGAATTAAAAGCTTGTAAGATACTCAAACTTTGGTGAAACAAAATGATTTTGATGTAAAGAGTAAAAAGCCAGAAACTTCCATTCATGTAAAATCATATAATGTAATTACTGTAGACTTATCAGTATTTAACCAACATAAATATGATCAAGAGATAGCTGATAGATTTACAGACGAAATGAAAAACTGTGATCCTTATTTGCATTACTTGTGTTAAAATATTAGTTGTAGTAGGATAAGTGTGAGATTTACATTAAACTACCTTATATGTCCCAAAAGGAAAATATGAATAAGTGAAAAAAGAAAAGGGGGGAACAGAAAAGAAAGTTACAGAACAAAATGTATATACATGTAAAGTGTTTAAAGTTTTGTGTGTAATTGTCTATGTTGAGATTCGTGACAGCTATGCGACGTCCGAAATACTTTTTTTTTTTTTTTTTTTTTTCATGTTTATGGACAAACGAGAATTTGTATATTCAAGTTTATGGGATGAGAAGCATTCCAAGTTATGGGACTTTCATATCATTTAACGCATCTGCGAAGCTATTTTTGTAAACTCCCTCTATATTCTTTTTAACATGTAAATCTATACTTCGCCTCAGCCCGGAGGTAGGATATATTAATAGTACAATTAAGTTTGTGGTCTTCAACATTGTAACAACGCAAATCTTGTCGAATAGTTAGAAATTGACATATACATGAATCTTCACAGTTATAAATATTTAGATACGTTATGTCGTGAGAATTGTAATCATACTTATGACAATATTTTCTTCGAGTATTTTGTAAACTTATTTAGTACATTAAGTTCGAAAAGCGTACTTTTATATGTTTGATTTGTCTATTGTTCTTAGAAAGTGGATATCAAGAAAATATAAACAGGAATTTGTGTTGAAGAAAACGTTTAAATATTTGAGAATGTAGACGTGAAAAGCATAGTCTGTAACTTTTTATTTTTGCCTATGATGCTGTAATTATATGTATTATAATAAAGAAAAGAAACTAATGTAAAAAGTGACCTATGTATCGCTTCTGTATGTTCCATGTGTGTTTGACTTTAACGATGACTGAAATTAACAAAGTTTTTATGTTGGACGTTTGATGAACTGTGCAGCGAAAGCACTTACTGGCAAAATATAAAAGTTAAAGAAAATTACTTGAAGAGTGTTCTAATTGTTTGTGTGATGTTATACTATTTTACAACAAATGTGAAAAATTAGCTTTGCAGTTTAACAAGTTTTGTTATTGTATCTGAGTGTGTTGTTCAACGAACTCAGTGAATATTACTATTTTGGACCCGGATTCTTGAAAAAATGTTATGATTCAACATTTTCCACTCCCGTCAAACACCATTATAACTCGGCCATGGAATAGGAAAAAACTTTCACCGAATCTTCCATAATTATTTAATATCACTTCGCAGTAGTGATTGTTTATGGAAATCCTTCTATGTGCTTGAAGCTGGAAACGTTGTCGTCGAAGAGAGGAAACAAAGTAAGCCAGTGGCGTTTGAAGGGAAAAGGAGAAAAGTGAACAAAATTCGCCTTTGTTCAAGATGAAGCCAATATTAACAAAATAAAAATCGTCAACACAACTTTATAGAAGCTCAAGTCTGGATGACTCAATGAAAAAGTGAAATATGTGTGAAAATTACTAGATTAATCTCTGTTATATAATAGAACAAAAATGAATTATTGAATATATGTGCTACAAGACCTTTGCTTAAGATTACTAGTTAGTGGAAATTTTAGTGTATGGACAACTTTGTTAACTCAAAGATTGAATGTTCAAATCCTGGTGAATATTTATTAGTAATTTATGTAGTGTACATATAACGGGGAAGTTCGTTTAATTGTTACCGTCGTAAAAAACGTTGTCGTTTCTTTCAAAAAACCATACATGGGACACTCTGGTTAAATAATAGTAAAGGTATTGTTATGCACCATTAATATTTGCTTTAATGGAAACTCAAAACGATTCAGTTTCATCATATTTTACAGTGAATATATAAAGGAAGAAAAAATGTCCTATTATAAGTAGGTATACCTATACAATGATACGTTCTATTGCTTGTGATCCTCCATGTTGTGCATGTTTGCTTGAGAAGAATACGATTGAAATCATAAGCTGTCTCCAAATTTAGAATTTGATTTATCAATTTCTATTGACATGATTAAAGGTTACTTATTGTAGTGAAAATGTGGGAGCCTCAGTGAGCGTAGTCACGAAAGTAGGTTATATGTTAATTGGTATTAATTTTAAGGAATGATACAGTCAATATAATTTGATTGGCTTACTTAAGAAGTATTTAACGGGGCTATCCGGAAGTAAAACTCTATTGAAAGGGAATTATAGTACCTTTGACGGGCTTTACTTCGAGATAAACTCGTGAGACTTATCGAAGATTCATTCTCGTAAGGAATCTGTTAACGATATTTTTTGTCTTATTTTGTATCTAACATTTTCTTCGTTGATCAAATTCTTCTACCAAAAACTTCTCGTTTACGTATAGAGTCCACAGGAATTAATTACCTGAACTGGGCTGCCCAATGCAGTTATAACCTCTACCAGCATTGCTTCAATCCTGAAAAATGTATAACAGTTACCGTTACTTTACAATACTGTTACATTAATCACAACAAACCTATATTTACATGCACGTACATTACATATTAGACTTTCATTTGAATCTATACTCAAGGTTTCATGTGGACAGCAGGGGAATAGGCCAGGAACTTTTCATCACTCCTTGTATCCAGACACTACAACGTACCTTAAGTAAGTGCCAACAATGATGACATAAACTAAATACAAGGAAAGGCACAACAAAGTGGCAAAAATCATACACCAAGAAATAGAAATGACACACACAAAAAAATTACATCACAAAATAAATTAGAAATATCAACTGAAAAGCGCAAACAGATAAACACAAACTTTACTGGAACAGAATAATACTAATCGACAAAGAAGTACATCATCTGAGAGGCCAGACATTGAAGAGGTACACATCACAATACTAAACATAATATACGTGCAGAAAGCACATAAAGAAACAATAGGAAAATACATAGAAGTAGTCCTAAATATAAGAAAGCAATCGAAGACCAAAAATGTGAAGATAACAATAATAATCTTCAACCTACTTTAAGTTGGGTAATTAAATTAGCTGTGGATTTATGGTGTCTCTTTTTATTTACGTAAAAACTAAAGCAAAATTACATTCGTGATATTCCTTCGTGACTTCCGACGTGCCAACTAACACAACAGATAGCTACCACAGATTACCAAACTTCAGTGTGTTCTTCTTCTCTTTACTAATCCGTCACCACTGTTTACAACTGTTATCAAACATCATAAATGTATATCCTCAAGTACGGTGAGCTTATACTTCAATAAATAATAATAATAATAATAATAATAATAATAATAATAAGAAGAAGAAGAAGAAGAAGAAGAAGAAGAACAAGAATAATATCGGATACTAGAGTAGGACGCAAGACGTATAAAACGGTATTTAAAACAATTAAAATCGAAGAAAAAATACAGATAAAGCAGATATACACTATGAGATAAATCCTAGAAAATATCTTAGGATTTATCTGAGGAAAAATGCTACGACATATCTCATAGGGAATCCTACTCTTTAGTGCTATACACTGCACTGCACATCCTACTGATATTGATACCAAGAGCTATATTGTTAAACTGCACACCTGTAAGCAAAGCATAAAAATAAGACTATAAATTGGCAAAACATCCCTCATCAGCTCCTGAACCACTCTTCGTTTTGTCGAGTATTTTTGCTCTTTCACCCACATACGGCTAGCAGGGAGGAAACAAATTTGTTTTCACTTTCTCTCACCTGATGTCGCTTAAATCGAAATCTTACGAATTTTCTTTCCGAAATAGAACGTGCTCTATATAAGAGAAATCTCAGGATCGTTCAGAACATGGGAAATGATATGCGATCTGGTACCATACAGATTGAGATTTTCACTCTAGGAAAAATCGTAAGATATTTCCTAGGATCTATCCCAGCATTTCCCAACCTTTTTCAACTTGCGGCACACTAAGGGTGTAACTTGAATTCTCGCGGCACACTCATAGATATTATTATTAGTATTATTTGCAAATATAAAATACCATGGTAATTTTTTTCTGTGATTACTGATCTCCTTCTCACAAAGATGAAAGCTCGATCACTGGTTTTCCCCTATGCTAATTCATTATTCTTATTTTTTATTCTAATTTTAAAATAAAAAACAATTGCAATGAAATATAGGACTCAGATTTTTTTAAAAAAAATATGCTTTCTTTTTCGAAAACTGTGTCCAACCTTTCACTAAGAACGAAGATCACTAAATAACGAACGAACAAACAAATGTCTTGTACTTTTAACTTTGCTGTTTTAACCAAAACCGCACAGCTGCACAGCTTGCAAGTCAAAACACAGCTGTTGAACAAAGTGTTGTTCTGTCATTCACGTGCGAATGAGTGTTCTATGAACGTTCACTTGACGCGTACCATACAAGTGCTTCCATTTCTCGGTGATAGTATGACTCTCAATTGAAGCGTAACATAGCAGCTAACTGTGGAAATGTGTACGAGCCGAAATACTGTTTGCTACACAGTAATAGATGTAGAATAATATCTTACAATTACAGTAATTTTTTTTATGATAGAATTTCATAGTAATGTGAAATAAAAAAATATACATTTTTTCCTATGTCTTGCAATTTGGTTGCTATAGAATTAATAATTTTGTTTCGATTTCCTCGCGGCGCACCAGCGTTCCATTCTCGGCACACCGGTTGGGAAACGCTGATCTATCCTATAGTATATAGCGGGCCTAAGAGTGTAATATTGAACACATATTGAATTATAAGGAACTTTCCGCAAATCACAGAATAAAGGAAAAAAGAAAGAAAACATACAACAGAGTCAGAAAGAGTAATATTCTCGTGCTTGGATGGCCCGTACAATCCTGAATTGTACTTGAAATGCCTGCATATTACTATATCGCCAGATGAAGAATGGAGAAATTACAAAATAATAATAATAATAATAATAATAATAATAATAATAATAATAATAATAATAATAATAATAATAATAATAATAATAATAATAATAATAATAATAATAACAACAACAACAACAACAACAACAACAACAACAACAACAACAACAACAACAACAACAACAACAATAATAATAATAATAATAATAATAATAATAATAATAATAATAGCTATTTAATCAACTAAATAATGTAAGGTTATAAATAATATAGTATTACTTGTAAAAGGAGAAAGAAAGTCACGATAATTTCTTATTCCTTAAAAAGTTAATGTATGTAGATAATTTTCCTAATCAAAATGTGAGAACAGGGACAGGAGTTTAATAACATATTGTGCAATATCCCACAATTATGTGTGCTACTCCTATAAAAGTGTTAAATTCAATAACAAACATTTAAACAATTTATTTCAATTTCTAAAAGCAAGTTACATCAAATTCGTTACTATCTTCAATTCAATCAATACAAAACATTTATTTCAGATATACATTCTCAAACAACTTATGTAAACTTGTATATTCATTTTGTCATTTCAACAACCAATAATAACAATAAAAAAAAGTTACCTTTCCTTCCTTATACATTTCTTTCCGCATAGCCAAAAACTTCCTCGTTAAATAAACGCAAATGTCATTATCCGCTTTCGAACAAAACCACAAACACACGTATCATCATGGCAGTCGTAATTAAGTTCGACTAAGAAAACGTTGAAAAAAAATACGTACAACTATACATTTAGAAAACTTTACTCAACTCAGCTTTAAAGTTCATTGTCCCAGATACCATTAAAGAAAAGAAAACTTCCTAAATCTAAAAGCAATCCGCTTAGCGCCTATCTTTCGCCTCCAGCAGTTTTAACAGAATTTCATCCATATCGACAATCTTGCTTAAATTCTTCAATCTCCAGCCAAAAAGTAAAATAACATCAAAAGAACTCAATTCATCATCGTAAAAGTCAACAACTTCAGCCAAAACAACAACACAGTCAATTTTCCTTTTATTTAAATCATCCCTTTACTGCTCTACCTACATCCCTTGCAAATAAATATAAATATTTATATTTTCAACCTAAGCTTCATCTCTCCTAGCCCCGCCACTTGCTAGAAATTAGCTGGGTTTCAATCTCTGTAGTTCTTCTTGAATTTTCAATTTTGTTACGACGCGCATGGCAGCAATTCTGTGACTTACACCGTTTTTCTGTGTATTTACAGTTTTTTTTTTTTTTATAATTGTATTCTTCGTGGTCACAATCATTAAGTAGAGGCAAAGTAACGAAGATATAATGAAAGTAGCAAGTTAGGCTAGGTGTAGTAATGGGACAAAATTTCGCTAATATTAAGGTTCCTATCATTAGGGAACTCAAAAGTTGATGGAGATATTCAGAGACCCAGGTTGGTTACAAACCATTCATTATGTTGTGTAGGAGAGAAGAAATGTTCGGAATTTTCCAACTCTCAATCAAACAATTTATAAAAATTTATCCTATTTCGTACATCATGGAATTGAATATCTTTCGTCGTCTTTCTCTTTCGGGGTTAATGTCCAAAATTAATGAATTGAGTGACACATTCATATTGAGTTTATAAAAAAGTCTCGATGTATCAACGTTTCACTATATCACAAGCATATATTTGGCTAAATGTTCAGTTCCATTAAGTTTTACTTGTTTTAGATCACAAACTTGTAGTATTTGTAGTATTTTTCCTAGTATTTGTAGAAGTAATTTAGGAAGTAGTAGAATAGAACACGTAGAGTAGAACGGTAATAGTAGAATACAACACGTAGAGTAGAAAGGAAGTAGTAAAATAGAACAAGTAGAGTAGAAAGTATAGAAGTTCTATAAACATTTCTCATTCTCTGTGGACATCCCGTGATTTTTCTCTCCTGTATACTCTTCTGTTGTATAAATTTCATTTGTACAATAAAAGTGCCTACTAGAAGAGAATATTCGCGGATGCAGAGAGAATATTGTTATGGTGTTCCAAAAGTCTTGTAACATATGGAAAAATAACACCTCGAAAGATATACGTGCTTCACTATACGACACTCTCCGAGTAATCAAAAACTAGTCTCGATTTACTCGTGTCAAGATTCCATGGTTACCCGTTGGGTTGACTCTATGAACGTGGCATTCAAAAGAGGTATAAATAGGATTTTTTTTTCAATACTTGCGGTTATTTGTGTGTGTGCGTGTGTTCCCACAGATAAAAGTCGAATGAATGAGATCAGAGAGAGCTTATTACCTGCTTCATGACGAACAATCTATTTATGAGGAAACTTAGCCTCAGTATACTATTACGATATAAGTCAAATGTGAGGGAGCTTAAATGTGCGGAAACAGCGTGGAAAACAGACCTTTTCAGAACAGTAGCGACATATTTTGAGCCAACATACAACGGTTTCTTACGTACCATCGTTACTTTAAAAAACTAATCGAATTAGCCTCTCAATCGATAGACCAGACCCCAACTTTATCCCTTTGTTTTCCTGTTCCTTGCCTCCAGTGAGAATTTTCAGGTCGGCAATACTAACTGTTATGCCGATTCATTATAACTGTCATTGAATCCTGCATTATCAGTGAACGCGATTTCTTCTACAAAAACATAAGTAGCACTAATGCGAACAAACTTTTTAAAAAGCCCCATACGCTGAAATGGATTTTCTTAATTAAGTTGGTGTAGTAAGTGCTGTTTTTTGACGCCACTTCTTTGAAAGAAGAATACGGTAAAGGGAACTGTAATGTTCTCAGTAGAATCACACGGTGAGAATTTGCGAAGTCTTGATTCAATCTTTGTTATTACTACATTCCTCATCGCGTCGTTCATAGTAGTTTTCGATCATAATGTTAGCGTCTTGTCCTCCAGGTGCACACTTTTCTATCAACTTTCTCACACTGTTATAAGAAATTAATCCCCAGTGGTTAAATTCTCCTGTCATCTCCCGTTTGTGTGCATACTTACAAAGATGGGTTCAGTGAGCTCCCCTAAGGTCAATATTCGTGTTAGTTTTCTATAAACGAATGAAACTGTCCATATGGTGCGTAACTTTTGGAATACCCTGATTGTGTTATTTATTAATTCTCTGTGGACTTCCGTGGTTTATCTATCTTGTACAATCTTGTATTGTATAAGTTTCACCTTATATAATGTAAGTTTGTATTAGCAGATAATATCTGCGGAAGCAGAGAGAATATTGTTGCATATTTTTGTATACACATTGCGGCAGTTAGGAAACAAGAATTATTTATTTCCTGCAAAATTAGTTTCCACACGGAAGTTTCCATAACGGTGTATCTTGCATGTGACCTTGGAAACACGAGCAGATATTTGCATCTCGACTGGTAGCAAGCTGTAGCGTTTGATGCTCAAAATATAAACTAATATTGTGATGCATCGTAAGTGTTTCAACAATGAAACAGAGTGAATATGAAGTTCTGTTCATGCTGAAAAAAACTCCGGAAAATTTTAAAATGGGCTAAGCAGTTAGCGTACGCGCCTTTGGCCTGGAAGACCAGGGTTCCATTCTCTATGGCAGCTCATGTGGTTCGGATCCCACGTTCAGCTGTAAGTCCACGTCTTATTTGCAGAATCAAATTAAAAGACAAGACACTAATTTTCCTTTCTTTTTTCTTTTTATTTTTTTATTTTTACGACAGCTAAGTAATTATTCATCGGAAACTCACACGGAATGGCGAACTTTTCATTGAGGCCTTTTGTATGAAACTTCCTAAACGTCTACTGCGAACAATCTCAAACGTGAGGCCTATATTGAAGTTATATCCACTGAAGGCTACTAGATGGAAATGTTCCAACACACAACACAATGATTTTTCGTGAGTTTTTTGTGTGTTACTTCATTCAGCATACTCGTCAGACTTATTCTCCGTAATTACTTTCCTTCCCCTATATTAAAATCAGGACTGAAGATTTACTCTTTTAACTCTTCTCACCCGGAAACAGTGACAAGGACCGTGAACACTATTAAAATCCACCACTTCCAAAAGTCCCTTCTATGACTTACTGAATCGTGCAAAGCTGTGTGTGGAGAAAGGAAATTCCTATAATAAACGGAGATAGGTTCATACTGCTTGTTTTTCATTTATTTTTTACAGACTACGTCTCGCTTCCTGATTGCCGCATTGTGTATTCTCTTTTTACTTTTATACTGTGCTAATTCTCTGTGGACTTCTGTGGATGCTCTCTGCTGTATGCTCTTGTATTGTATAAATTTCCTTTTGTACGATAAGAGTGCGTACTATAAGAGAGTATCCGCAGTTGCAGAGAGAATATTATGATCATTTACGGTGTTCTAAAAGTCTCACATCCTATAGAAATATAATATCACGAAAAAGACATACTTTGATGTACATGCATCAAAGTCCTGATACATATGTGTTAAGATGTCCAGGCTTCCTCTTGGTGAGATTATGTGATCGTGATCTTCAAAACAGGAATGAACAAGATCTCCTCATAATACACGTTAACGTCGAAGGGACCTAATCAACTGCTTTACAACGAACAATCTACCTATGAGAAAATTGTTCGTTCTGGTGGACAAACACAGTGCTCGTGGGCTTTCTCGGGGTTCTCCCGTTTCCTCCCACTTTTCATTCCACCATTTCACTCATCTCTCATCATCATCGTCTCCTTTAGCCTAACCGGCATAACCGTGGGACGTAAGACTTAAAAAGAAAGAAACTGTTCGTTCCTATATGCCAGTACGTAGGCAAATGTAAGCGAGGGAGACATCATTATGCAGGAACAGCATGGAAAAACAGAACTTCCGAATTCAGAATTATAGGCAGCATGTCCTAATTTGGTATGCAACCAATGACTCCGTTTAAATAGTCGGATATGCAACAACATTTAGCTTTCATTGCGTCATTTAAAAATATCCACCTGTGTGTTATTCCATGGAGAATATCATGTTACCTTGTTATTTCCCTGTTCTTTGCCGTCCCAGTAAGGGTTTTCGGATTACTAATATCAACTATTGTGGCCATTCACCACACCTGCTAATGTAGGATATTATTATAACTAAATACCTTTTTCACAATGTGAGTAGTATTCTAATGGAAGTAAGTCTACTTCAAAAACTGCATAATCTGGTATAGATTTTCCTCATTCAGTTTTTGTAGTAAATGTTGATTAGTAGATGCCACTTCTCAACAGGAGAAATACAATTCCATTAGTATCAATAGGATAACGCGGTAGGAACTTGTGAAGACTAGATTTCAATGTCTATCATCTTTACATTTGTTATCACATCGTCTATCACAGTTTTCGACCATCCTGTTAGTGTCTTGTCCGTCATGGTCCATACCTCGTTAAACTTCACTATCAAATGATTCACACTGAGATGAGAAATTGGTCCCCAGTGATTGATTTCCACTGTAACGTTCGTGTTTGTGCTACCACTAACTATCAAGATGAGTACAAAATACTCCTCGAAGGTTAATGTGCCGTATTACATTCCCTGCAAATGGATCAAGATAAACTATCTATATGATGTGTAACTTTTGGAACACCCAGTATTATGATTATTTTTATTTTATGATTGTGTTATTTATTAATTCTCTGTGGACTTCCGTGGTTTATCTACGTTGTACAATCTTGTATTGTGTAATTTTCACCTTATATAATGTAAGTTTGTATTAGTAGATAATATCTGCGGAAGCAGAGAGAATATCGTTCCATATTTTTGTTTGTATATGCATTGCGGCAGTTAGGAAACAAGAATTATTTATTTCCTGCAAAATTAGTTTTGGCACGGAAGTTTCTCATAACGGTGTATCTTGCATATGTCCTTGGGAACACATACAGATATTTGTATCTCGACTGTAGCAAGTTGTAGCACGTGATGTTCAAAATAAAAACTAATATTGTGATGCATCGTAAGTGTTTCAACAATGGAACAGAGCGAAATAATTCAGGTTCTGTTCGTGCTTAGGAAAAACTCAAACTAAAAATTTTAAAATGGGCTAAGCAGTTAGCGTACGCGCCTTTGACGTGGGAGACCCTGGTTCAAGTCTCTACGGTTTCTCATGTGGTTTGGATCCCACGTTAAGCTGTAGGTCCACAGCTCATATAGCCTCTTTGCTGAAAGGGACACTAAACTCAAAATCAAATTTTTGAGATATTGGAAAAGGTTTATAGTGATAATTGCTGTATTTTTGAATGACACAAGAGGTTCTGGGATGAAAGGGAGCCTGTGGAGGTTGACGAGCAAGTTTGTGAGAAAAACTCAAATAAATAATAAAGTTCGAGATATCATTTTGAATGGCCCAAATGAAAGTCACAGGATGATATAAAAGCTCGTGGGAGTGAATAAAGAAACTGATTCCCAAGTAATAACATACGGCTTAAAGGAATCGCAGCTTTTGCACGTTTCAAGCCCAATTCCTTAACAGAAGAGTATAAATTGGAAAGAGTACATCACTATCAGGAGTTGATGGTCGCTGCTGAAAGGGAGACAAATTTCCTCCGGTACATAATTGCAGAGAACAAATCATGAGTTATTCAGTACGATCCGGAAATCAAGCTGTAAAATGCTGAGTGACAGGGTTCTGATTCATCCCAATCCTACAAAACTTCCAGAATCAAATTAAAAGACAAGTCACTGATTTTCTTTCTTTCTTTCTTTGTTTTTTCTACAGCAAAGTAATTATTCGTCGGGAACTCGTACGCAATGACCAAACTTATAGGGCTTTTACGTGAAAATTCCTAAACGTCTACTGCGAAGAATCTCAAGCGTGAGACCTATATTGGAGTAATTTCCACTGAAAGCTACTAGATGGAGAAGCTCCAACTCACAACACAATTATTTTTCGTGAGGTTTTGGCCCAAAAAGTAGTTTGTGAGTTACTTCATCCAACATACTTGTCAGACTTATTTCCCGTAATTACTTTCTTCCTCTAAATTAAAACCAGGACTGAGGAGTTACTCTTTTCACACCATTCATCCGAAAACAGTGACAAGGACCGTAAACACCATTAGAACCCAGCACTCCCAGAAGTCATTCCATGACTTACTGAATCGTGCAAAGCTGTGTGTGGACAAAGGATTCTTATAATAAACGGAGATAGCTTCATACCGCTTGTTATTCATTTATTTTTTAAAGACTCAGTCTCGCTTCCTGATTGCCGCATTGTGTATTCTCTTTTTACTTTTATACTGTGCTAATTCTCTGTGGACTTCTGTGGTTGCTTTCTACTGTATGCTCTTGTATTGTATAAATTTCCTTTTGTACGATAAGAGTGCGTACTATAAGAGAGTATCCGCAGTTGCAGAGAGAATATTATTGACCATTTAGGGTGTTCTAAAAGTCTCACATCATATAGAAATATAATACCACGAAAAAGACATACTTTGATGTACATGCAACTCAGTCCCAATACACATGTGTTAAGATGTCC
Source organism: Thermobia domestica (assembly GCF_964235325.1). Taxonomy (NCBI): domain Eukaryota; kingdom Metazoa; phylum Arthropoda; class Insecta; order Zygentoma; family Lepismatidae; genus Thermobia; species Thermobia domestica. Next base: position 75,343 of record NW_027656151.1, read on the forward strand.
GGGCTTCTTCTTGGTGTAATTATGTGATTGTGATCTTCAAAATAGGACTGGACAGGATCTCCTCATAATATACGTTCACGTTGAAGGGCGCTAATCAACTGTTTCACAACAGCCAATCTATCTGAGGAAATTGTTCGTTCTAGTGTGCTAGTACGTAGACAAATGTACGCGAGGGAGGCAACATTATGCAGGAACAGCATGGAAAAACAGATCTTCCAAATTCAGAATAATATCAGAATGTCCTGATCTTGTATGCAACTATTGAGTCATTTAAAAAATAGTTGGATATGCAACTAAGCTTTCATTGCGTCATTTAAAAACATCCTTCTATATGTTATTCTATAGACCATATCATAATGTTGCCTCGTTATTTTCATGTTCCTTGCCGTCCTAGTAAGGATTTTCGAATTACTAATACCAACTGTCGTGGCCATTCACCACACCTGGCAATAAAGGATATCATAACTAAATACCTTTTTCACAATGTGAGTAGTGTTCTAGTGGAAGTAAGTTTACTTCAAAAACTGCATAATCTGGTATAGATTTTCCTCATTCAGTTTTTGTAGTAAATGTTGATTAGTAGATGCCACTTCTCAACAGGAGAAATACAATTTCATTAGTATCAATAGGATAACGCGGTAGGAACTTGTGAAGACTAGATTTCAATGTCTATCATCTTTACATTTGTTATCACATCGTCTATGACAGTTTTCGATCATATTGTTAGTATCTAGTACGCCAAGGTGCATATCTCGTTAAACTTCACTATCAAATAATTCACACTGGGATGAGAAATTGCTCCCCAGTGATTGATTTCCATTGTTACGTTCGTGTTTGTGCTACCACTAACTAGCAAGATGAGTTCAATATACTCCTCGATGGTTAATGAGCCGTATTACATTCCCTGCAAATGGATCAAGATAAACTATCTATATGATGTGTAACTTTTGGAACACCCAGTATTATGATTATTTTTGTTATTATTTTATGATTGTGTTATTTATTAATTCTCTGTGGACTTCCGTGGTTTATCTACGTTGTACAATCTTGTATTGTATAATATAAGTTTGTATTGGTAGATTTTATCCGCGGAAGCAGAGAGAATATCATTGCATTTTTATAAACTGTTTTTATATTGTTTCTTTATGATTTGATACTGTTAATTCTCTGTGGACTTCCATCGTTGCTTTTCGCTGTATACTCTTGTATCGCATAAATTCCACTTTTGCTTAGCGGTTAGCGTATGCGCCTTTGGCGTGGGAGACCTGAGTTCGATTCCCGACAGAGACTCATGTGGTTCGGATTTCACGTTAATTAGTAGGTCCTGGCTCCTATAGCCTCGCTGGGGAAATTGACGCTAAACTCAAAATCAACTCAACTCAAGTTCCACCTTGCACGATAGAAGTGTGTACTGACGAAAGCTATCGGTGGATGCAGAGAGAATATCATTTTATTTTTTATTAATTGTTGCACATATTGCGTCTGTCTCTGATGTACATTCTTGTATCCTGATAATGACCGTTCAAAAACTTTCTAGATATATGGAGTCTGAATTCTGAAGAATAAAAAGAATGACAGAACTAAATTAGATTCCTAGAGCAATAGGCCTTGGAAGGCCAGTGACTACCAGCCGGCGGGTGGCACTCATGCCTGTGAGACGATGTGTGGTCAACACATCGACACATCGGCTCCCCTCGCCGTTAGTGCTGAATTTGTACACCGGAGTTCGTACTTTCTTTCTTTCAAGTAGCTCCTCAGTTGTCCTCACGGTCCTGAGTAGACGGTCCGCAATGTCAACACTACTTGGTTAGTACAGAGCTCCTTCGTGGCTAAGCGGTTAGCGTACGCACCATTGGCATGGGAGATCCGGGTTTGATTCCCGGTGAGAGTTCGTGGTTCGGATTCCACGTTAATCAGTATGTCCCATCTCATATAGTCTTGTTGCTGAAAGGGACGTTAAACTCAAAATCAACTTAACTCAATTACTTGGTTGATACAAATAGTCACCCATCTTTCCTCTGACCAAAATCGGCACTTCTTGGCTTCTCTGATCTCATGAAAAGCGATATTCCAGTGCAACTAGAACGTTGGGAAATTAAAGTAATAAGAAGACGATAAACTCTGGAGGAAAACTAAATGTGCCTTCTGTTAACATTTGTTGTCACATAGTACAATCCGCTTTTTTGTCCACATTAAATATATAAATTGGACGTAATGTGTTGTTATTATTCTGCTATACTTCATAAGCGTGGAGAGAGAAAAAAACACTCTGTGCCAATTAATAATTGACAGTGTTCAAAAGAAACTAAAACACATACCGAAGTTGACTCTTGACGAAAAAATGAGTCTGGAGCTCCTTAAGAAGTCCCAATAGTGATTCATTGTCGCACTAATAATATCCATTCTACAAGAGCTTTCATGCATTTTAGACAATGATCGTATTATTGTTAAGAATATCCCTGAGCGACCCTCGTGTTATTTTGGGCAATACTGGCAAGTTTGTACTTACAGAGACTATTCGCAGGTGCGGAGATAGAATTTGATCTCAATTCCTGTCCTGTTCTGAATAAAAGTCTGTCCCTAAACATTATTAAGAATTTCTAACCATTAGTTGTTGCTTCAAGCTATGAGTTATAACTGACATTGTTTTTCACAATTTTAATTGACGAATATTTTCATTGTCTATATATACTGTGCTAAAATGCCGAAAGTCATGAAATAGGGATAGGTAACTAGTTGACTTCTCGGGAACATCACGGAAAACCGTTTTATTGCTGTCAGTTGGAATTTTATTAGTGCAGTAAACGCGAATTATTGGCGTTTGAGAGAGAAATAGCAGTCGTGCTAGACAAATGGGAGATTCGACTTCGAAAGACGTTCGGACATTGAAGTTTTCTCGCTCCGCACTGTTAAGATTAGACCGTTACTCATTGGAGGCATTAGGACCCATCAGGGACTACACAGTGATGGTGTGCTGAATGACTGCGACCGCTGACGTCATAGCGGACTCGTCTGAACCACCAAACAAGCAACTGTGTGTGAACTGACAGCACCAATCAATGCAGGATGTCCCAGTAACGTATCTCAGAGGTCAGTGCAGCGCAATTTGGTCTATATAGGGAATCGCGGCCAAAAATTAATACGAGTGATGCTACTAACAGCTGATCACCAGCAGTGGCAACTCATGTGAGCTCGGGAACTTGCATATTGGACCTCAGACGACTCATAACGTTTAGAGTGGTAAGATTAGTCACGTTTCAAGCTGGTACACGCGGATGGGATCCTCTGGTTCGCTTAAACTGACATATGCTTGCTGAACAACTCCAGCTCTTTGTGGACTTCGCGTACCATGCTAAAAATTGTGTTTTCTAGGATGACAATGCACCATGTTCCCGAGTAGCAATAATACGCGACTGGTTTGAGAAACATTCTGGCCATTTCCAACGCATGATTTGTCTCTCTAGATCTTCGGAGATGAACCCTATCGAGCACATGTAAAGCAACCATCGAATGCACAGAATCTTGTACCTGCAAACACCACCGAATTGTGAATAGCAATCGAGGTTGCATGGTTGCACATCTCTCCAGTGGACTATCAGCGACTTGCAGTGGTGCTATTCAACCGGTCCGCACCGGTTCGTTGGAACCGGTTGTTAAAATATTTCGAGTTCGCAGAACCGTTTGATACACTGTCACGAACTCACACACACATACACAGACAGCTGGAACGGAAAGCTTGTTGGATACAAATTTTTCACAACCAAAACAAATGACCTATCTAAAGAACCCTGCTTTGCTCTGTACATATCAGAAGATTACTGGCTGGGTGGGGGAAGGGTAAATTTTATTTTATCTCCGCTTTTAGAATTTCTTATAGCTATAGGGATACACATACGATCTCTCAGAACAAGGTGTAAGCGTTTATTCCTAACATATCAAGAATGAGAACTGGGGTTATATGAGTGATGTGGTGAGGATTATTTATATTTGAAATACATACCTACCATTATTGTCAATTACCGACCTATTGCTGGATGAAGGTCTTTCCAATACTTTTTGACAACCATTGTGTATCATCTTGACAATTCGTTTTCAACATATTCGCAGTGCTTCATAATTTCGTCACACCACCTTGTATTAGGATGCTGTGTATGTCGCTATTTGTCACTTGTGGTATTTAGTAAAAAAAAAAAAAAAAAAAAAAAAAGTTTTCTTCCTTGTATGATTTGTTTCCTCAGAGAATCATATCTATCTACCTATCCATCTACTATCTCTTATATATATATATATATATATATATATATATATATATCGCTTGTTTATTTCAAGAACGACATAACACAACATTCCTAACTTTTCAGGAGTTTAGTTTCGAAACGCAATGAAAACAAATGGGCGCAAGAGCGACACAAAGCGCTCTCTAGCGCCCAGTTTGGAATCACGTCTGAGAAATTTTTACGAGGGATAGACATCAAGATTAGCTTTCATTTTCTGGCCATAAGTCAATAAGGGCGATTTTTGAGTTATATAAATATAAATTATATATAAATATAAATTAGAATAGCACCACTGCTTATCGCGTTCTTGCCACGTCGAGTTGCTGCATATTGCCGTGCTGGAATAGATCCCACATGTTATTAAAATAGATATTCCATGACTTTTGGCACTTAAAGTACAGCATTACATATTTCTATTTAAAATACTGAATTTGCAGAGTGAAATGTTTTAGAGAAAAAAAAAACTGCTCCCATTTTCTTGTGATGTCATGCAAGGCCTGTCCAATAAATATGTAAAATCATTTTCTTAATTGAAAAAGTAACAGTAGGGTATCATTTAAAAAAAATGGAAAAGAAACAACAGTATGATGGTAACATTTTCTCCGAGCGCTGCAAGTAGTACACTTTAGTGTACAGTAGACTACCGAAGTATTGAGTATTGTAGTTGTGTCCGTCGCTGTGTAATGTTTCGTTCTTTACGTAGCAAAATGACGGAACACGTGGAGTAATGATACTGAATCAAGTTTCACTAAAAGTTTGGTGATAAGCAAGCTAAAATAACTAGGATGTTTCAGAAGACAATTGGAGTCAATGCTGTGGGGATTACGCAAATACAAGAGTAATATAACCAGTTTGGAGAGCACAAATGTCAGCGTAGAGTATTAAGCATTTTGGGAGGCCGTTCACGTGCCGTAATGCGAAATTTATTGTAAAAGTGCTTACTTTTATGGAGGATCGGCGTGACTAACAATGATGAATCTCGGGTCTATTGATATGACTCGGAGATGAAAGCATGGACATGAAAATGGAAACTAAATAGTCATCCTCGCTAAGAGCCAGGAAAGCATACATGGGCCCTAGCAAAATCAATGATGTAAATTGTTTTCTTTGAGCATCGTAACTCGCCGGTTCATTGACCACAATTAATCCATAATTTCCTGACAAAGAACATTTTGTGGTTCACTAAAACCCCTGCTCTCCAGAATGGCTTTTTGTAATTTCTGTCTTTTCCCCAAAATCAAAAGAGAACTCAAGTGTACCAAAAGGACAAGCGTAACGTTACGGTCAAGCTAATAGCCGTACCGAAGGAAGCATTTCAGAAAATAGGATAGTTGAATTCGGCGTATGACCTAAAGCGGCTATGGGGGCTTAAGTGACTTTTTTATATCGACCTATGGTCGGATACTTATTGGACAGACCTTGCATATAAGTTGTTCTCAATTTGGTCGAGGTGTAGATCAGTACTGAAGTATCATATCTGTGGGTCCCTTAACTAGTTCTAGTCCCTTGAGTATGGTCATTTTTCTTCACCTTTTTAATATTTTATTAACTCAAACAAACGACAATGATTGTCTTATGCCTTACTGATTCAGTGCTACTTAAACTGAACATTGTTCTAAAGAATATTTATTACCTACTGGCAGAAACACATTTAAGAATACACCTTATATATTGTTCGATTCCATCGAAATTAACAGCACAGAATGTGTATTTATAGTAGAGTGTTTATAGAGAACATGTTACTCTTTAGTTTGAAGACTCTGCCATACCAGCCACCTTAACGGCAGTCTGATCATAGTGTCTGTCTGTATAGGGCACAATAATATTAGTTCAACGGTCGCCGAACAACAAGACTATTATAGTTGTGTGTGCGAATGCGTTGATTCTGTATCAGCCTGTGTGCAATATCAGTACAACTCCAGCGAACGCCTATCATGCAATTAAGCGCTTCAAGTGTGGCAGTGTAATCTGAAGAGCACAGGTAGTAGTTCCGCAGGGTTCCTGCTATCGTGACGTGTCAGTAATCCATCTGAAGGTATACACGATAAGCTGCAGGAAATTCCCACAACAAATGTCTTGCCAGTGTCACCGCGATGAACCGCAGAATGCATGGATAGAAGGATTGTTTAGATTGCTCTAACTGACAGGTTGTCAATCATGAGTGAATGTGAGTATGGTAGCTTCCAATTTGAACACATGAATACAATCACATGATAAGCACTGCCAGTCGGGCTTTGGCGACAACTATCGCTCAGCTATCCCAAAATCTAAAGGATACATTAAATACCATATTTCAGAGAGTCATTCAAAGTCTGTACAATGGGTTATCTTCCCAAACAGTTGCTTGTCATCCCGCTTGGAATGATATCTTTAATATTAAAGGTGATTAATATATATTCTAGACACCCTGTACAACATGTTCGGGATATTCGCCGTCTGTTGTTCCATTTTGGAATTATACCACGTACCATCACCTTCTTGTGTACCAACTTTGGGTCAAGTCAATTAATTCTTACTGGGTGTTCTTAAATGCGTTTTCACCAGTGTTCTATTATTTACACATCTACACATAAGGTTATTGGAGAAATAATTTGATATCTTACCCTATAAAACATGATGAATTTTAAGACCAAATAAATGTACATTGTCCAACAAATGGGTGTGTTATGTGCCTTAAGGTTAATAAATTAGTGAGTAATGTTAATACGTATTGTGTGTAGGTCGCTCCTGATAAATTGGATCAGACAAAACATGTTACTGTTTGAAGAAAGGTTTCATTATGTTTAGTTATACCAAATCCCATCATTTAGGTACATCCGTTGGTATAGTATCAAGCAAGTTCCTAATTTTCATGTGTCGGAAAGTGGAAATTATTTTAACAGTGGTTTTAGATATTGATTATAACCAGTAATTCTCGCCAACATTGTGCTTGAAAATACTCCCGGATAAAGATATTTGTCGCAAAATTTATTGTCCATCTCAATCATAACTGTTCCTGAATAGCATCCCATGAACTGAGGAAATTGGGTACTTCGAAAAGAAATCTTTGAAGAGTTTCTTTCAAACTGTGTGCATACGGTGAAAACGTCAACAATGAACTATTAACGATGGAAACAATATTAAATGGTTAGACTTTCATTTTTGCCTATAGTGCGAGTGACCCCATAGATCATATTACTTAACCCATAGATCTTAGAACACTCGATATTTTCAAGGAAAACAGTATATATAATTAAATAATTGGTACGGTTACCGGTACATTTTAACCATTACAGAAGTTGTTCGTTTGGTTATGTGAGAAGATATTTGAACCGAAATAAGTTAGATTGAACGGGCTACCCAACTAAATAGTCCCTTTTGTTTTTCATTTGTACGATAACTTGAAAATGGATATCGTAAGCACCACAGCGACTACTCGCGTTTCTTAGATCTCAAACTGTAAGAGAGTGGTGTGATCAACATTCTGGAGTATTCACATTTCGACTAGTTGGCAAAACCTTCAAGTTGTAAAGTCAGTAAAAAAATCTGTGGTTCCTCGTAAAGTATTTAGTACAACGGCATTCGTGAAATCTGAATTACAAAAATTTCTTGATGTGAGAGTGTAAATTGTATTTTCTAAACTTTTCAAAATATGTTACGGAAATGCCACGTGCTATTAGCCAAGTTTCGATTCGAGGTATTCGGTTTCTTCAGTGACTTTATTTTGTCGTTGCTAATTTCAATAGTATTACTTATCAAGAACAAACATCTGCTAACGATACCGCGTTCGACCCCACGCCTTCACAGTTTTTGATGGACATCATCGTGTCTATGGGGTTTCTTTAGGTTCTTTGTCTTCTAACATTATCTTTATTGCATAAAATTGTTTAGTAATAATTATCTGTCATTATTATCTATCTTTCTTAGTTTAGGCCATAACTGTGGAACATTAGACTAAAGATTTTTAGCCATTTTTTTCAATGAAGACAAAAGCAAGACTATTCTAATGTTACTGTTAAGCAGGCGTGCCCATTCCACTAAGGGTTTGGGCGATTTCCCACATTAACTATTCTTCAATCCCAAATTTACATTTCTCCCACCAAAATTGCCAGTCTGGCTCCAAATGTATCTATCTCCACCCGAAAAAAGTACCAGTTTGATTGTACCATTTTCAATGTAAAACATTGTCCTCCACCCGAAATATTCTCTTTCACAGTTTTGATGAACAAAATATTCAGCAAACATTACTGAAGTCAATAGCCATAATTCTACTAAACGGTTTTCAACAGGCAGCAATTTAGACAAGTCAATCTTGATTTTATCTGCTTTATTTTTAGAGGGTGACCATTTCTTCATGATTCAGAAAACTACTAGATAAATGAAATTATTATTCTCAGGACACTACTAGGAAAATGAAATTATTATTCTACTGATATATCCTATCTCGTGGCGAGTGGCTAACACGCCTGGTCCTGGATTTTACTTCCGGTGTATGTACTTGCCTCGGATACAAACCCCTATGGTTCGTATCCCACTTTAAAACCAGAGAAGGCTATTTTAAAGTCGGTATTTACTGTTCTCAAATGAGTTCGCTAATTTCAATGAGGTTCACGCTATGCCAAGGGTATTATCCTCAATGGAACTCGCGCTCACTATTCTTAATGAGGTTCGCGCTACATCAAGAGCACTATTCTTAAGGGAACTCGCGCTTACTAATCTCAATGAGGCTCATGCTAGCTCAGGATCACTATCTTCAATGGAACTCATATTCAATATTCTCAATGAGGTTCACGCTATGCCAAGGGCATTATCCTCAAGGGAACCTGCGCTCACTAATCTCAATGAGGCTCATACTAGCTCATTATCACTATTCTCAATGGAACTCGCGATCACTAATCTCAATGAGGCTCTCTGACTTATACTTTCTCGAACTCGAAATAGCTCTCTTCAATGAGGGTCGTGCTCACTAAGCTCGATTAAGCTTACTTAACTAATACTCGCTCACTAAGCTCAATGAGGCTTACGTTAACTCATACTCGCACTTCCTCAAACTAAGGCTCACCATGCTTAAAGAGGCATGAGCTCACTAACGTCATTGGGCTTGGGCTTCCTGTCATTACTAAGCTAGACCTTTTTTGAACTCAATAAATGTTTTGAGGCTCGCAAGTTTGGACATCTTTGCTCTTAACAGTAGGTCCTTTCTCACATTGCCTTGCAACTGAAAAGACACGTTAAACTCCAATTGGGAAGTTCAGAACAGAAGGAAATCAAGTCACATTAGCAGAGTTGTGAGAAAAAATAGCCATAAAGTTTGTACGGAACACATAAGTAAAGAGAAAACTTTGTAAGAGTTCTTTACAGTATCTAGACATGAATCTCTTAATATCTGAATGGAGCTGCAGATAGAGACCTTAAAGATTAAATATTTCTAAAATGGTTAAAAAGAAAGTGGACTTGACTCCCTTGTGCACTGAACAATCCAATAAACTAATCAGTATCTCCCCTCCCCATGAGGAGCAGCAAAAATTAACTTACTTAATATCTCTAATGTTGATAATATCCTCTCTATAAGAACAACCTTGGTTATAATTTGCTTTTCTTACACACACTATTTTTCCCCAGTAAAGTTGAGTTGTTATCTGATTTAGATATTTCCCCATTTTTTCTTGCTCTCCTCAATTTCAGTTATGCATGAGGAGTGATCAGAAAGTAAGGTTACTAAGCCTGCAGTGAAAGTGTATATATTATTTCATACAACCAATATATAGTACATACAGTGGGTTATTTTTCGACTGTTGAGGCACTTTTCGCATGGTGGGATAATCTTGAAGATTCCCTCCTGGTTAAAATCTTGTCCGTGCGTGTTCAGCCACGTTGTCATAAAGTGTTTCACTTCCTCGTCTAAAGCAAAGCGATGGCCTCCTGGGTGCTCCTTGAAGTGCAGGAACAGGCGAAAGTTACTTTGAGTAAGATCTGGGCTGTAGGAAAGGTGGTCGATGATGTCCCAACGAAATTGCTTTAACTGTGTGGCGGTCTTCTGGGTGTATGCGGGCGCGCGTTGTCGTGAAGGAAGATGAATCACTCGATGAGAAGTCCTGATCGTTTCCTCCTGATTGCTTCGCGCAATCTTGTCAAGGTCTCACAGTATCAGTCAGCGGTCACTGTGCGCCCTCCTTCTAAAAACTCCACGAGTATGACACCGGCACTGTCCCAAAATACTGTGGCCATCACCTTCCCGGCAGATGACGTCACCTTAAACTTCTTCGCCTTTGGACAGGAGAGGTGTTTCCACTCCTTTGATGACCGCTTACTACTCGGGATGTAATGGTGGATCTATGTTTCGTCACTCGTGACAATGCAGTGAAGAAAGCAGTTTCCTTCCGTGGAGAATCGTTCCAAAAGTTGCAAACTTGTCACCATGTGCTTCTCCTTGTGTTGGTTGGACAGATTGAGTGGAACCTATCGGGAACAAACTTTCGCATGTTGCAGAATATCGTGCACAATGTGACGAACGCTTCCGAACGACATTCCCAATTCCGATCGACATCCGCATTCCCGACATGCCATCAGATGCCGTAACGTGATTCTCCTGTTATCCTGAATCAGCTCCTCCACGCGAGCTGCGTTCAAAACTATTAACGCCATGTTAGGTCGGCCACTGCACTACTAATCGGTGACGTTTTCTCTACCAGCCACAACTTTCGACACCATTCTGCGACATCATGACGAAATATTACAGTCTTTCCGTAAACCTCTACCAGCTGCCAGTGAATTTCAGCCGCAGTTACATGTTGTGCCCACAGAAATCGAATAGCTGAGCGGACTTCTTTGCGAGACCAATTTTCTAAACGAGCCGCAATTTGTGTTTACCTACAACTAGCGCCGTAGTTGACGGGTGGCTGAAACTCTGCATAGTTGCGGACTCCATGTATTAAAATTACCATATACTACTCATTCCTCTATTACAGACGAAACTTCAGACATATTGGCCTTGTAACCTCAGTTTCTGATCCTTTCTTGTACTTTGCGGGCACCGTTATTATTATTATTATTATTATTATTATTATTATTATTATTATTATTATTATTATTATTATTATTATTATTATTATTATTATTATTATTATTATTATTAAATTGGTGTATATTGAAATATTTTGGAAACTCTGCTTTTACTTATTTGTAACTGGCATATAACTACTCTAATATAGTTGTTTCCCTAAATTAATACAGAAACTTGTCTGCGATTCTGCTCATAGGTTTTTGCTGTTTTCTGCAACATTCTTCAGTTTGTAGCCATTCGACGACAGAAACAAAACCCAAGGCAAACATCGTAACGATTTTTCCAGAACTTGTGTAGGCACCATAACATGGGGTTTAGACCCCTTCAATGTCCTTCAGGGGGCTGAGCTTTCCTGTTTTCTTGTTCTAACTAACTAACTCTATAGCCTATGGAACCCGGAGGTTCAATGCCGCGTTCACAAAAGCTCTCCACTGACTTATATCCGTAGCCAATTGGATCTAGTTTCTACTTTGTATTCCTGTCTCTGCAAGATCCATCGTAATATTGTCCTCCCATCTGCGCCTAAGTCTTCCTAATTGTCGTGTTCCGATTGGTCTTCCAGTCAAGACTTTGAAAGCGTTTCTACTTTCTTCCATTCTAGCTACATGACCTGCCCACCAAAGCCTCCTAGATTTGACGACCCTAAGAATGTTGGGTAAACCGTATAAATTATGTAGTTCCTCGTTGTGAAGTTTCCGCCATTCCCTATTCCCGTTCCTCTTGGGTCCGAATATTCGTCTATTCTATTCTCAAATACTTCCAATCTATGTTCTTCCCTTAGAGTAAGCGACCATGTTTCGGAATCATACAGAACAACAGGCATGATTATCGTTTTATATATTTTAGGCTTCAAATTCCTTGACAGAATTCGCGACGACAAGATATTTTGAACCGAATAGTAACACGAATTCCCTGCTTTTAGTCGACATTTAATTTCTTCGTGAATATGATTTTCGTCTGTTAATATTGATCCTAAATATTTGAAAGTATCCACTTTATCAAAAGTATTATTTAATATTTTAACGCATCCATAATTTGCCGTATTACGGTCCCGACACACTTGCATGTATTTAGTTTTCTCTGCATTTACTTCTAAACACATGTCCCTGCAAGCGTTTAGCACGAGGTTGATAGCCTTTCTTAAATTTGCTGATCCCCTTATACATGTCCCGAATATTTTTATTTTTATTATTATCTTCAAGTTCCTTAATTTTAGCTTTCAAAAAATCGCGTTTCTTTGTTCTAAAATTTTGAAAGTTTCCCGCCTGATATCTGTGAAATTTTGTGTAGTTATTTCATTCGGATTTTGTAGCCAGCGTAATTTTGCCTGTTTTCTCTTCTCTACTAGATTAATGCATTCCTGGTCGAACCATGGTTTGTTCCTACGTATTTCCGTGTGTCCCAATTTTCCTTTGGCTGAACTTTTAATGCTATCTCTAATTTCAATCCAAGTATCCTCAACACTAGTGCACTCCGAATCTTCTACAACGGAGAATCTATTCGAAACTTCAATCTGGTTTTCCTCTCTTACCTGGCTCTCTTTTAATTTCTTTAAATTAAATCTCTCCGTTTTCGGACATTGAATATTACCTTTATTCAACGATGATCTCTCTCGTATTATCGCTGCTACCAGGTAGTGATCAGTGTCACAATCAGCCCTTCTAAACGACCGGACATCTATTATGCTAGATTGCCTTCTTCTATCTACTAAAACGTGATCAATTTGATTATGTGTTTTTTCGTCTGGTGATGTCCAAGTGTATTTATGAACGTCGCGATGTGGGAATTTTGTACTCTTCACGATTAGGTTTTTGGATGTTGCAAAATTCACGAGTTTGTTGCACCGTTGTCATTACTTTCCTGATGCAGACTTTCGTTCCCTATAATCGGTTTCAAAATATCCTCACGTCCTACCTTCGCATTGGAATCCCCTAATAGAATTTTCATATGGTATCGCGCGAGTTGGTCAAATATCCGTTCCACTTCTTCGTAAAAACTGTCTTTTATATCGTTATCCTTATCTTCAGTTGGGGCATGTACATTTAAAACAATAATACCACACCACCGTCCCTTAAGAGCAGTGATTTATTTGTGGATTTTGTAGAAAGGGGGAATATTTATGCAAGATTATTTTCCATATAACAGAACAACTTTAAAGTGGGGTTGGGACAACGTTATTTTTAAACCTACCTGCTTTGAAATTATGGTAATGGTTTGACAGGAGACCCCAAGTTTATCATTTTTTAAACTTTTTTAAAAACAATTTTATGGTAAATACAGATAGGTACGTTAGGTAAGATATGGTTAGGTAGATTAGATTGCATGCGTTAGTTACCGTACTACTTTTTGTCCTACTGCTGAGGACAAGTGTAGAACATCCAGTAAAAGCCCTGTAGTTGCATTGCAATCTGCACACCTAACAAGTGTCACACTTCTACGCAAAACGGTTTTGCTATGACAAGTAATTCTTTAGTCTGTTCTAATTTGGTCGTTAAAGACCAAATTCCCCGCCCGAACAATAAATACAACAAAAGATAAGAGTTTACTCTGGGCAGAACGTGATAGGTGCACATATACTTGAGCCTAATTGTATTAAATAGAAGGGGTAAGACGCTACTAAATGTCATTGCTCATTATCATAAATAAGTTTTAGTACCACTTTGCTCCTCGTACTTAACAAAATTAGATTCAGGGGTGTGTGCACCTATCAATGTTCTGGTGAAAGTAAACTTTTGGCCAACAAAACATACTGGCATTAAAATTAACCCAGAAGTGAACAAAGACAAGGTTAAGCTGAAGCATGATTTACGTCATGCTATCTAACACTGTCTTTAGAAATTAACAATACTTTCACATCGTACCTCACTTTAGAATAGTGTAGCAATACGAGGTTGTTTTACGTCGGACACCGTCTTTTCCCCAGTTGGTTTGTTGGTATTAGCATGATGTCATGATGTCCATTTTTTATCCAGCTGATGGCATACTTTTCTGCATTGAACGAAGTAATATCTGGTCCATTAACGTTTAGAATAAATTCTAGGGTTTTTACAGATAAATGGTTGCTAGTATCAGTATGCTAGAAGTTTAAGCTGGAAAAACCTCTCTCACACTCTGCAGAAGAAACTGGAAGAACACTGACTTCCATGTTAAGATTTTGTAGATTTAGGCCAATATTAGGTTTCACCTCATGCTCTAGAAATTCCTGCAGAATTTTGGCTGAATCAATTTTTTATTTTTATTTATTTTATTTTTGAAATTTGCACTACTTCTTTGTCGCCGTTTAACATTCTTGCAGACAATTCTTCTCGTCAATTGGATTGTAGCAAAACCTCGGCCCCACTGAACGTTTCGAGCGTATGTTATCTGCTAGACCTTTGCAATCTTATTTTCTGGTACTTCTCAAGAGAATTGTCTAAGGGTTTTGCCAGTGAGACTCCACAAAACTGACCAGTTTCTTCAAACTGACGTAATTGTTCCATGGACATGCCCCTTTTTCTTTCAACGCTTCGTAGTTTCTTCGTTGACAAGCATCTTGAAAAGAACATATGGAATACGTAGGATATGTAGAGGTTCCAGCGCATCTCGGATCATGGACATTTCATAAACAAAATCCCACTTAGTGAGTTTTACGTACAGATCTGAAAATATTGCACACTGCTGAAAGCTTCTCTGCAAATTTGTAGAAGCTTCTCGAAAGTGTTCCACTAGCGCAGGGTAGGACTTCCGCAATGCTTCTACTGAACGGTATGAAGAGCCTAACCACCGGGCATCAAAAAATTTAGTAATATTATAGAAGCGAACACTTAGTTCTCCTGATATTAATTCGATTTCTCCCCTGTTCTTCGGGGACATTGAGTAAACACTGTGCAATCGCTCTATATGGCTTTGAAAATGAACCATATCTGAAATCGTATTTACAACGTTGTGTACAGCCAGTTCCAGCTTATGACTCATACAGTAAAACACAAATAAATTGGTGTCTAGTAAAGAAACAGCACCATTTATTTCGCCTTGCATGTTATTTGCGCCATCAATACAAACTGCTATAAGTCTTTCCCGTAATATAATTGGGAAAGACTCATACTTTCACATATTTTAACTATGGAATCACAAACCTCTCTGGCTGTTGTTACCTATAACTCAAATAAACCTAAAAATATATTGCTACACACCTGATTAACTACAGTACGGATATACACAATGAGAACAGATTTATGAGACACAGTGGAGGATTCCTCCATCATTAGCGCGAAGGGTTCATCGGAATTCGCAAGATACTGGGTCATTTTTCGTTCATTTCTGTAGCTACATAGTCAATAATATTTGAACACGTAACATTAGAGTAGAGAACTTGTTCGAGGTTCATTCCATTTATTTCTTATTATTTAATAAGATGCACGGTAAACGACAGACGATTTTGGGCAATAACATAGGCAGTTCTAAATATCACACTTATATTTTTAACAAGCATTTCATTCACAATTCACACGAAAGCCTCTTTCTTTGTGTACCGGAATTACTTGGCTTTTAGTCGTCAGGAGCTTTTCCTTTATTAAAATATAGTCTAATAACAATTTCCTTATGTTCTTTTTAAGGTGCTTGTCAACGAAGAAGCTACCAATTCACAGCTGCATTGACTGCTCACTAATAACTGAAAATGTTTATTATTATTATTATTATTATTATTATTATTATTATTATTATTATTATTATTATTATTATTATTATTAATGTGCTACTCAGATGAAGTACGATAATCAGTGGTATCAGCTGCAAGATTTCTTCGGGAAAGAATTCTATAAACAAGACCAGCATAGTTCGCGACAATAAACATACTAAAAGAGTAAAGAATTGTTACTAAAATATGGAGTTGAATTATTGTACTTTAAAACAGATTATATAGCATAAGAAAGGTGGAAAATATCTTCCCAGGCTGGGAAGATTGAATTAAACCTAGAGACAGGGAAACCAAAACTTAGAAGGGGGGAAATTCCCAGGCTTCCCTGGCTACAAATAAATCCCTGCTTAAGAGTAATAAAAGAAAGTCTGTCAGTAACAAATTCAACCAGTTTAATTGCTGGTAATATTCGTTTGTGACCGAAATACCCTGTTCCTAACTGGTGATTTTTATTTCCTTCCCCGTAAAAGAACGTAAAATTTCCGGAATTCACAGATCCATTTCCTTGTTTTCTTGTTCTACGCGTAAAATATTGTGCTGATGAAGATTTACAGAATGACTACTCAGGTGTATTATAATTGACAGCGTAGTATTTACTTTTCTTAATTATCTCTTGGAGATTATTTCAATAATATTAGTGTCACCAAACAAGTAGTTTCTTTCTTTCAGAATTTTTATTGACAGGAGGGAAGACAGATCCTTATGTGTTTTTTCGGTTTCGGTTCCAATTGTTTATTAGTCTACGTTTAGTTCTCAGTAACTTATTTTTTTTAAAATTATCTCGTATGTTTTTGTCTATCGAATTACATATACAGGTTGTTACAGAAATTTGTGACAATGTTTTGTGAATAGATTCCTCATATCAAAATAAAAAACAAAGTTCATATGGACCTGTGGTCGAAAGTGCATAGTTTCGTAGTTATATGCTGCCGAAAACGTGAAAATTGAACTTTAATGGTCCATAAGTCCACTACTATAGGATCGATCGTAGCCGGGTCAAGACATCACTGAGGAACAAGTATGCGAACTATCCAAATATCCATCTTTCAGAACCTCCAGTATTTGTACAATCATTTATAGAAAGGCTGTTTGAGAGTACTTGATCACTCTCCACCTACCTCTAAAAATTGACGTGCAAGTACTGGAGCATCCTTAAACATGGCTATTTGGATAGTTCACATACCAGTTCCTCAGTGATGTCTTGTCCCGATTACGATAGGTCCCACAGTTGTGGAGCTATGAACTTTTCAAGTTCATTTGTTTCACGTTTTTGGCACCTTATAACTCCGAAACTATCCACTTTTGAGCCCATGTCCACATCAACTTGCTTTCTTACTTTGATGTGAGGAATCTGTTTCCAAAATATTGTGATACATTTTTGTAACACCCTGTATAATAATAATAGTAAAAGAAAAACTGTCACAATAATGCAGTCAAAATTTTTAACGTAAGTTAGCATATCTGCAACTTTGTCATTTACCTAATTTGCCCCCATATAATTGAAAATATGAAAATAAGCAGACAATATTACTCTGTAAGGTTTCCATTTCTTTATGATGTGGAATCGAGAGTAGGTAATTTAGACAGGCTTCACTCTGTCTTCTGATGGCCTAGGGTCAACTGGTCAACGGATGAACGTTTTAAACCAATTTTTCTAATATCGGGCTCAATAATAGGGTATCGGGTCCGCTGAACAACTGACCAACCTTAATAGAACACCAAAAATAATAAGTGAGTGTTGTTTTGAGTGTATATGTAAGGTTTCCATATGTTTATGATGTGGAACAAAGAGTAGGTAATATAGACAGCCTTCACTCTGTCTTCAAATTTTGATAGCCTAGCGTCAACTGGTCAACGGATGAATGTTGTTAATCAATTTTCTAATATCGAGCTCAATAATAGGGCATCGAGTCCGCTAAACAACTGACCAACGTTCCACTTCTAGTTAAAATAATAATAATAATAATAATAATAATAATAATAATAATAATAATAATAATAATAATAATAATAATAATAATAATAATAAGTGTATATGTATAGTTCTTGTAGCATTAATAGTGTAAGTCAGGAAATCCGACTTATTTGTCTTAAAGTGAATTGTAGTGTATTAAGTATCAATGTATGTAGTGCATCTCCAGTAATATGTGTGAGGAAACGAGAGTGCAAATAAATAAATAAAAGTGAGAAAATGGCAGCCACGAAATCCGATTGTGACAAAGTATTAAGAAGTGAATAAAAAGTTAGAAGTGCAGAGTTAGAAAGGACCAAAACAGTGGTGAATATCAGTGCAGAAGAACATCTAAAGACAGGAATACAGGAAAGGAAAGTCCAACTAAGAGTTCCAGTATATATAGATGGAAATTCACACCAAAACTTTAATAAACTAATTATTTACTGTTCTGTTTACATATATAAAAATGATATATATTAAGAAATAAAAAAATGTTATTGTATCATTATAGTGTATTATGTAACTATGTGTGTGCGTGTATTATATATATGTATAATACGTGTAATAATGTGAATATATATGTATATTAAATCTGTAATTTTTTTAAAAAAATGTAAAAATAATTAGGAAACTAGGTAAAGTAAACTACGGTATGGTATTAGTTATAAGGAACCAGACTAAATTTAGTAACCCCACCTCAACAGCTGAGGACAAAATGTCGAAAAGAGAGAGGAAGAGACAAAGAAAGAAGAGAGATTGACTGTAGAGACAGGGGTAGTAGCGACTGCCGGAAGTAGCTAAGCAAAGGGAAATGGCAGGGGAGTGTGGAGGGCATTAAAAAACTAAAAACTTAAAAAAGGCACTGTGAAATTCCAACTCTTCAATAATGCGGCTTACTGTTCCACGTGACAGACTCAGGTCATGCGTTAGTCGAATGATAGTGTTTCTCCTGTTCTTTAGAACTGCACATTTCACGAGTATATGGTTGTGTGCCATGCCAACTGTTATGGGTTTGCCATTCCGCGCACAATCCACTGCTGTTTCCCTCCTGGTTAAAATTGGCTATGCCCACTCTGACGACTCATCCCTATAGATGTCCACCAACTGATGTATTTCGGCAGTGGACACGTTCTTTGCATTGAGAAATAGAATAGCACGCATTTTCTGCTTGGACTATTACTATAATCGACCCTCCATCCTTTACCGTTATGATCTTGCCACCTGAAACAATAGAAATAATTTGCAATAGTTACATGCTGTCTAACGTGAAATTCATAGATGACATCCCAAAAATAAATTTACAAGGCATTGACGAAGGTATTAGGACAGCGGTGCAATGCTGGCTCAACAAAGTGTCGGATTTTTCAAAAGTGGCATCGACAAGCTCGTCTCACGTTTAGACAAGTGTCATCGTCTTGGTGACTATGTTGAGAAATAAATACAAAACTAATTTTTAAAAAAATATAAATTTTATATATATTAGGAAAAAAGAAAAATGTACTGTATTATTATGGTATAAGTATGCAATTATTTGTGTGTGTGTACTTCAATATGAATGTGTATGTATATCAAATCTGTAATTTAAAATAAGTGTAAAAATAATTAGGAAACTAGGTAGAATAAACTACGGTCTGGTATTAATTATAAGGAACCAAAGTAAATTTAGTAACCCCACCTCAATTGCTGAGAACAAAATGTCGAAAAGAGAGAGGGAAAGACAAAGAAAGAAGAGAGATTGACTGTAGAGACAGGGGTAGTAGCGACTGCCGGAAGTAGCTAAGCAAAGCGCAGTGGCAGGGGAGTGTGGAGGGCTTTTAAAAACTACAGGAGAAAACATTTTATGAAATTTCAAATGCTCAATAATGCGGCTAACTGTTCATGTGACAAACCCAAGTCATGCGTTAATCGAGCGATAATGTTTCTCCTGTTCTTCAGGATCGCACGTTCCGTGCGTGTATTATTGTCTGCTGTACCAGCTGTTGTGGATCTGCACACCATAGACAATCCATCGTTGTTACCTCCTCAGTTCAAAAATAGCTACGTTATTCAGTCTTACTCTGATGATTCATCTCTATAGATGTCCAGTAACTAACGATGAATTTCAGCAGCGGACACATTCTGTGCATTGATAAATAGAATGTCAGCACGCATTTACTGCTTGGGTTATATCGATAGTCGACCCTTCATCTTTTACAGCTATGATCTTACTACCTGAAACAATAAAAAGATTTTGCAGTAGTTATATGCCGTGAAATTCATATAATGCATCCCAAAAATAAATTTACAATGCATTGACGAAGGTGTTACAACAGATGTGCAACTCTGGCTCAACAATCAGGGTGCCGCATTTTACGAAAGTGACATCAACAAGCTAGTCTTACGTTTAGACAAATATCGTCGTCGTCTTGGCGACGATGTTGAAAAACAAATATAAAACTAATATTAAAAATTATATATATTAGAAATAAGAAAAAGTTGTATTATTATGGCATATGCATATAATTATTTGTGTATGGGTACTTCAATATAAATGTGTATGTATATCAAATCTGTAATTTAAACTAAGTGTAAAAATAATTAGGAAACTAGGTAAAGTAAACTACGGTATGGTATTAATTATAAGGAACCAAAGTAAATTTAATAACCCCACCTCAATTGCTGAGGACAAAATGTCGAAAAGAGAGAGGGATAGATAAAGAAAGAAGAGAGATTGACTGTAGAGACAGGGGTAGTAGCGACTGCCGAAGTAGCTAAGCAAAGCGCAATGGCAGGGGAGTGTGGAGGGCATTAAAAAACTAAAAAAAATAAAACACACCTTTTGAAATTCCAACTGTTTAATAATGCATCTAACTGTTCATGTGACAAACCCAAATCATTTGTTAGTCGAGCGATAATGTTTTTCCTGTTCTTCAGGATCGCATGTTCTATGCGTGTATTGTTGTCTGCTGTGCCAACTGTTGTAGGTCAGCCACCCTTGTTGTTACCCCCTCGGTTCACAAATGGCTGCGCCGTTCAGTCCCACTCGGACGATTCATCCCTATAGACATCTATCAACTGACGATGAATTTCAACAGCTGATACGTTCTGTGCATTGATGAATAGAATGTCAGCACAAATTTTCTGCTTGAACTATTGCTATAGACGACCCTCCATCTTTTACCGCGCTATGATCCCATCATCTGAAACAATAGAAAGATTTTGCAGTAGTTATATGCTGTCTGACTTCAAATTCATATTATGGCATCTTAAAAATAAATTTACAAAGCATTGATGAAGGTGCTACAACAGCGGTGCAACACTGGCTCATAGGGCCCCACATTTTACGAAAGTGGCATCGATCAGCTCGTCTCACATGTCGTTGTCATCTTTGTGACTATGTTGAAAACTAAAGTGTTGACTGTACCACACAATGTGCATTAGTTTATGTACATCATAGAATATGATTATTGCAAATATACCTTGTAAACTTACTTTTGGCACGCCCCTCGTATTATTATTTTCGTAACTGCTAGATGTAGAAATAGAGAGACAATTTTAACAACTATTTCTGGCAAATAGGATAAATGACACCACTGGGTTCGTTCCTGTTGTCAGACGTCACGGTTCGTTCTTTTGTGTACATAATTACAGATGTGAGCCACCGAAGGTGGCGATTACTCGCGGATCTGGCATTGTCAGGAAGTAATATAATTAGGTGAGTTGTTAAACTTTATTTAACACTCATCTTATTTTGGATCTCAGTTTAAAATAACTGTTAGCAGTATAATTTTCCGAACTCATTTTTAACTCTTAAACTGATAGGTCTACTATGTACTATGTTTCATATCAATAGAAGTACTACTCACTGCCAGAGCAGTTTTATTCAATGACTTTTCTTGTACGTGCAAGAACTAAGATAAAATATTATTTTACCGACAATGCGCTCAGGAGTAAATTTTCCGCTTGTTCACAACACATTCGTGGAAGGACCGAATGCTTGACGATATTTTGGTTACTCCTGCAAACAACTTATAAAGACAATTACAATAAATGAAAAATTATCATAGCTGAAAACATACCCAAAAGTCAAAATGTCAGCGAACTGTTTCGAGTCCTTTCATACTTATTCATCGGGCATCTCAGGAAAAAATAATAATGTTGCTACATAAAAGACATGATGTGTGACTGGATTCTGTCTAAAATACAAATACTGCGTTATGGATAAATAATACGAAACGGTTGGATTCTACAGACAGAAAGATGTATAACATACATCTTGTAAATATTAACTTACAGACCATTATATGATAGCTTTTAATCTTTTGAACTGCAGACATTCTTACGGCTTAATGTTACTATTGATTATGTGCTTGAAAGATATTCTTCTACCGAATAGAAGCATTACTCAACTAGATAACACTTAACTGCTTTATGGAAACCTAATGTTTTATTTTTTAAAACAATAGGAAGTCTGTTATAAACATTTACTCCCATAGGAAATGTATTATTCCTATAAATTTTTAAACATGAGGCCTCTACACGAAAATCTGACATTTGTACTGTATTATACAAATTAATATTTGAATTCAACTTGAAGTTTCTTGCACCTATCTCTATATATTTTCTTACAAATTTTATGAGTTCATTCATACATATATGGGGAACAGGTAAGATTTTAAGGTATTTAAATATAGGTTTACAAGAAGTTCGAGACTTTTTCGCCTTCATAAACCTTAAAGCTCTCTTTTGTGAGGCGAATATGGAGTTTAGTAGTGCATGAAATGAAATGAGGTTTTTAAGATTTACGTCCCACGAATTTGCCGGCTAGGATAAAAGAGACAATAATGATGAGAAATGAAGGGAATGGTGGAATGAAGAAAGTGGAAGGAAACGAGAGAATCCCGAGAAAACCCACGCACACGGTATTTGTTCACGACAAAGCTCATTTGGCGCGAGCTGGGATCGAACCAAGGACCCCATGCACCAGAACGCTCTATCACAGAGCCACCGCGGTCCCATTTTAGTCGCGCAGTAGAAACCCATAAAATAATACCATACTTCAATTTCGAGTGAAAATTTTCCAAAATAAGTTTACGCAGAACATGCTGACTGATACTACTCCTTAACATGTTTAACATGTATCAGATTTGATCCAGCTTACTATAATAAATAATTTTTTAGATATCGAAAGACCAAGAAACTCGATAGCCGAGACATAATTTAACATTTTTCCATTAATTCTTATATTAGGGCGTTCTCTTATTTTATTTTGCACTACATGGAAACAAATGTACGAAGACTTCGTTGTGTTCAGTTTTAGTTTATTTCTATCAAGCCAGTTGCTAACGGCAGACATAGTGGAGTCTACTGCATTATGTAGTTCATCGTAAGTTGTCCCTCCCCATACTAATATATATGTAGGCTACCATCATCATACAGATCAATTTCAGCGAAGTCTAAACATTGCGGAAAGTCATTTATGCATATTAAGAACTGAATGGAACCTAAGATAGAACCTTGAGGAACTCCAAATTTTTACTTTTTCGTATCTGAATAACACTGCTTAATCTTTGTGCGTTGCGAATGTGACAATTAATGTTAACAGTTTGACTCCAGTTGGAGATATAAAATTTAAACCCTTCCTAGGCAATTCCCCTAATTCCATAATATATATTTTTTAAAATAAGATTCCATAATCAGTCGTATTAAATGCTGCTTTATTAAGATAAACGAATGTACCAGTTGCATATTCCTTATTGTTCAATGAATTTAGAACGGGTAGAGGAACGAGGAAAGAGCAGTTTCAGAAGAATTGTTTGATCTAAAACCATTTTGAGCTGTGGAAATTAAGTTAAAATCATTAAGGAAGTCAACTAGTCTTTTATACATAAGAATTTCAAGAAGTTCGGAGAAAGTAAATAGACACGATAGTGGTCTGTAGGTAGACATATGCTCTTTTTTTACTACTTTTATATAGAGGTTTAACAACTGCTAACTTCAATGTCTCATTGAAAACACCAGCATTAAATGAGTTATGAGTTATTTGCTATAAAACCTATGATATCTACGATCTCACAAGAGGGTTGTTTTAAAATTTTATCGGGAACCTCATCATATTATGAAGTTTTGCTTTTCGCTTTTAGTAGGGTATTAATGATTGACTAGGTACGGAATGTAAAAACAGTGAGTTGTCGAAAGTATTAGCATTTTGTTACATATTTAGTGTTTGCAGGATAACTTTGTGATCATTATTAGTAATGAGCTTTTCCACTTTATTCGTCATTAAAATCATTAATAATTTCAGTCGGTTTACTAACAATTTTATTTTGGTAAACTACGCTGGTTGTCTTAGAAGAGGATATTTGTTTTCCAGAGTCTTTCCGAATTACTCGCCATGTAGCTTTCATTTTATTAGAAGGTTTCCCAATGTAAGTATAACTTTATATCATTTTGACTAGTTTATGACTCTATGTAACACTGTCCTTTACGTCTTATACTTTCGTGTAAACATGGAAGTACGGTAATGCAGGGAATTTTTTAAGTTACCTTTTTGTATCCAAATGGATACCCGGGCTCAGCATTTGGATACCCAGGCCCAGCAGTTTGGATACCCAGTGCACTTCATAAATCTTTAAATTACTGGAATTGTACTTGAACAATAAATTACTTGAATTACTGTAAATTTAAAATTACTTCAATATACTTGTTTTGTGACTATATCTATTAGCTTATATTTTGTGGATAAGTATAAAATTGGAGAGCTTCAATATTGAAATTGCAGATATTTTTCTTTGCTTCGTTTCGCGTAGTCATTTGTCTACCTCGAGATGCTAGCGCTTTCATTCTACTCTAATACAGAGAAAGTCGATAGATCGACTAAAGAGGTAGAAACGTTGAAGCCGAACTCTCACATATAACGGTCCAAATGACGTTTGGTTTATATATCTTTTGAATAGTCTCTAAGAGAAAATAGAAGAAAACAATTTGCTATTTGGATATTTAATTTTTATGAAATGAAATTTTTACTTATCGTTAGCTTACAATACTGCTTTGGTTAGTTACAATTAAGAATCATTATTTCTGATTAAATATTGGGAATAGAACCTTTACAATGCTTTCGGGGAACACTTTGTGTTGTGAGATTAACTAAGCTAACCTGTCTATCGAAGAGGAGATTATTGTCAATAGGGAGGAACTAGAGCGACAGAATTAGTTAAGCTTGCCATGTTTGTTTTGATTTGCTGCTTGTATGTTTTCTGGTGACAATTGAATATCGGGTTTCCTAGAATCCAATTCCGTTTTATTGAGAAGAGGCAATTACAGACGACTTTTCCTTTAAAGTCAGATTGTCTTTTATTCTTTACCATAACGTGTTTGTTTCATACATCCTACCATCACACCGATCTACTATGTACTATATTGTTGATATTCATTGGATTAGACGCATATTAGGTTATAAACTTTGATAAAACAACTTTGATTCTTTTGCTTAGGTTGGGTCATATTGAGTGCTCATATTGAGTGCATACATAATTTTGAAGTTATTATTTTAGAGGCTTGTTGAGACTAACTTTCTTCTATTCCTGAGCTACGTTCTTGCATTCATAATTTGGTTAGCTTTCCAGAAATTTCCAGTTTTCATTATTGTTCAGTTCCAGTCTTTTCAGAGATTGTTCTCTTTAACCTAATCCGTTTTATCCTGGCCTAACATTTCCTGGCAACCAAATATTTCGTGTCTGTTATGGGCAATATCGGTAACTGATATTTGTTCACGCAAATTTTCTGACGCAATTAATAGATGGCACAAACTTGTAAGAAAGTAAGGGATTGTCCATTAAGTACAACACGCTAGTTTTAACAATGTTTGACCCACTTTGTTGCACAGTTACTTTCAGTGGTGGATTTACACCTGGGGGAGGGGCTGAGCTTCTCCAAAATTTTAGGATTTCTATAGAAAACGAATAAAATGTTACTCAGAAAATGTCTCTGGTTATCTTTATGCCCATCCCCTTTTCCCCCTTATACTCACATACTAGAATCTTCAATGCTCAGGTTATAGTCACTGTGTATTTTTCCGTTTTTTCTTCAGCGCGAGTTTTCTTAAATATTGTCAGATTTTTTTTTCTTTTCTTTGGTAATTTTACGATCAGTGAGATGCTACAAAATGATGGAAAGTTTGCGACAGTTAAATTGTTAAAAGAATCCCTTATGTCACAAAGCATAACAAATTGTAAACCTTTCTCAAACTCTGTAGAGTTACATAATTAATGGTCTATCCTAATAGTATCTAATGCCGAAATCTCTAATACACCGCATGCATTCTATTTTGATAGGAAAAGTAGGGCTACGTACAATGCTCCTGTATTAATGGCGATGTGTTGAATCGGAAATGAAACAGAAGTCTAACAAATACGTAATTTTGTATGTCATTATTTCAAAAGTGTATATTATAAAAAAAAAAAAAAATGCACTCTAAAAATTCTGCCATGTGTGTCAAGGTCTCTTTTGTGCCTGGATACCCAGTAACGATTTCTTAAAATAATGCACTGCCGTAATGTCGAGATAGTTTATGTAAACAGCGCATTTTTTCGAGAGAAACTGTTATTCGGAAGTTTTTCTTTCGAACTGACATATCGTGACTTACTTGTCTTAAACTTTCGTTTAGGATGTGTGATATTAAAATAATAAGTAGGTATATCTAAAAATGAATAAATCGGTCATTCACATTGCATTTATTATGTGCATCTTCATATTTTTTAGTTTTCAGCAAGTATCTGAAATATGCTATGTTAAGGTCTATATATTGTAATATACCACGTGCTTGTGTTTATAAACATCCAACATGTGATTGTGTTTACAAAACATTCTACACGTGCTCCTATTTATAAACAACTATGTGCACTTTTCGATGGAGTACTATGCCTTATATTGGAGTACTACAAGTTGCAGACGACGGAACTTCAGCAACACCTATAATCACATGACGACGAGGGAACAGCAGCGGCACCGCCTCCCGGAGCGCCTTTATAACGGAAAGGATTCCACGGACAGTCATCAGTCTGCGATTGGTTACTCCTCCTTTAGCTTGCCTGGAGTTCTAGGCGATACCCAACTCAAAGCCTCTAGTTCGCTTCGGAACTCTAGGCTTTTCTTTTCCTCCTGCTTAACTTGCTTCAGAGCTCTGTCGGGATTCCCAACCTCAGTCACTTAGCTTGCCCGGAGCTCTCTGACTGTTAACCGCCTCTCTGCTTGCTTCGGAGCATTGGGGATTCCTAATTCACTCCACATAGGTTGCTGCGGAGCTGGCTACTCGGGTCTTGGGTCACCTCTCTCCACCTTGTATTTAGAGAAATTACATTATCGTACGTACACGAATACTATTTATAGTAGATTTACAATTTATAGTAGAATACTATTTATAGTAGATTTTTAATAAACCGGCAGTGGGGAAAGAATCCGGACCTATAATTTACTTTACCAAGCTCTATCTCCTCCTTCACAGGAAGGAGTTTACAATATGATTGCCTCTCAGATCATTCTACGTTAACATTTGCGTTTTAATTAATTTGTTAATTAATGCAGTGCAGTGTTCAGCTATTGTTTTAGTGGACAGTGAGGTGTGTGATCTAATGCGTGGGAAACTTGTTTCTTTTACAAAATTAGTGAAGAAGAAATATTACTAAGTGAATGTGAAAATAAAAATACAATAGGACAATTTAAGCTAGCTAAGAGAGAAGCTGAAAACAAAAGACAATTAGTGCTGCAAATAAAATGAGTACACAGAAAGAACATTGAAAATTAAAATTGTAAATGTAGCATGTAAATATATGTGTATTTTGTGTTTATATAATTACCTGTAAATTATAAAATAGATAATAAATATAGAAAGAAGAAGGAAAAAAGAATAAAAAATAGCGTAAACTTTTAGGAAGAATACCGATAGATAAAGCCCCGCCTCTACAGTGAGGATCAATTGGCGAAAAGAGAGAGAGTATAAAAGAGGAAAAACAGAGAGATTACAGAAAGCAAAGGGGCAGTAGCGACTGCCAATAAGACACTAAAAAATGTGCAAAGGCAGGGGAAAGTGGAGGGCTTAAAATAATAATTAATATTAATTAGTGATAGTAGATATAGTAAACCGTAAACTGTCCATATTACTCAATAATATATAATTTTTGGAGGCAAAATTTGGACTAAAACCCAATAATCAAAAGAAAACACATATGAAGAGAACTGTAAGTTATCCGTTGGCATAGTGAGTAAATAAAATGTTAACAATAATGGAAATAGCTTAACATGTTAAAAGAACATTCTAAAATATACTACAATATCATACTATTTGCTATAATTGCTTGCTGTTCTTGCTCTGTGAAACATGATTTTCAGAAACGTAAAATTTAGGGAAAAATAATTTATTGCAAAAAATTATACAATTTTTCTATCGACAGCAGTGACACCAGTATAGATCCTTCATTTCTAATGGGTCCGAACCCTTGTGCTTATCGCTAATCAGAATAGCTTTCTTATATTGATTTCAAAAGGGGTATCTTCGAATTTAAAGAGAGACCAGCAGTTTTGTTTAGTTACATTAGGGGAAAGGAAAAGGAGATATCAAATATTTCTCAACACTGAAAAAAAAAAAAACCTAAACTGTCGGAGGGGGAGTGATTTTAAAGGACAAATTAATAGTTAATTAGTAGTAATGTACATGTGAGACCTTGTTTTTAGGCAACTGAGTCAATAAAACATTAAATTTGTAATTGTTGAAGATCACAATTATAAGACAACTTGAATATTGGGAAATTGTTCTAGATTATGAAATAGGAATAAAAGAAGATAGTTATAAAAAATAATAATAAAGAATAAATGTGTATAAAAATATTGTGTATGATAAAATATCAGAGATCTAATTAAAATAATCGAGAACTCAAAAAATGTGACAAATTGTATAATAAGGTATTCGAAATAAGAGAATAATATGCAGGTTGGAAATGGAGAAAAATGAAAAAGTATACAACAATATGAGAATCTGTTAAATGTGATATAGGCTAAATTGCATATAACACACTTAAAGAAAACACAGTATACACCTACACTTGTATGCATTAGATATGGTATGGCGAAGAATATATTAGTGTTACTTTATGTTTATTTATATATTATAGATGAAATATAAACATAAAAATACAAGTGTAAAGATAATGGATTAACTTACAAAAACTAATGTTAATTTGATATGTCGCAGGATTTCAACCTGGATTAAATAACCGTTATGACCATAAAGGAAGGGAAACTGTTAAAGTATGCAGGAAAAATGCATTAACTAACACCTAGAGAACGTAGAAAGGAAATGCACTCCAAAACTGTCCATTTTTGAGCACAGGTTCATATGAACTTTTTTCTTATTTTGATGTGAGGAATCTCTTTCCGAAATATTGTGACACGTTGATATAACACCCTGTATATGCAACTTTATATCCGCATCTGAGTTAGATTCATTTACCAATCTCATTTACTGTACTATCCGCCAAACAGACTGACTGAACTGAAAATGATAACGGAAGAAATTTTTGTGAGTACGGCGAAGTACAATCATCAGAATACGTAGTGAATAAGTAGTTTGTTATTCTACGGGTAAAAGTAGAAAACATTATAAATGTAAAGAATAAAAGGAAGAAAACAAAATCGAAACACTGAAAAGTAAAGAATCAATGAAGGATTTAGAACTTCTAATAGAATATGTTATGTTCAATTTATTGAAGAAAATAATTAAGAAAAAATGTGAATTAGTGACTCAATAGTACAAGTAATATAAAATATTTTTAATTGTGAATAAATAGTGAAATTGAAAAGAGAAAAAAAACTTGAGATATCGAAACAAATCAGAATTAGTTCTGGAAATACTTACAACTAAAACATATTCTTCACATTTGTATTTCAAGTGTATGTGTGTATCTGTTTTCGTCTAATTTACAATCTTAATGGTGATGTAAACACGAATACAGTAGAGTACCGAAAACTCGGTCTAATGGAAAGTGGCCGAGTTTCTGAAAATGCCAAGTTATCGAGAATGAAGTTAAAAAAGAATAAGTACGAGTGTTTCCTCAGAAAATACAGTACTGTACTCGTATGTATTGGTTGCTTGAGAATATATCAGAGAATAACTTTCCCCCACTTGCG
Source organism: Thermobia domestica (assembly GCF_964235325.1). Classification (NCBI taxonomy): domain Eukaryota; kingdom Metazoa; phylum Arthropoda; class Insecta; order Zygentoma; family Lepismatidae; genus Thermobia; species Thermobia domestica. The sequence continues at coordinate 105,453 of NW_027656151.1, forward strand.
TTAAAGAAAGGAAAACTACGTACTTTATAAAGACATAAAGCTGTCTATAATGAAAATTAACTAGCCGACTTTGCAAAAACTGGTTACAGGTGTTTTTTTTTTTTTTTTTTTTTTTTTAAAAAAAAAGATATGTGTAATGTCCTGTTGTTTTACGCACTCCACTCTGCGTTTTCCTGCTTCATAGCGAGTTTTGCTCCTTCATCATTATATTTTTCGCCCTGCCAGGGTATGGCAAAGTTATCCGGGCTGCTGGGTTATCGAGTGACGAGTTTTCGGGATTCTACTGTATATTCATTTACAAACGGAAGAACAAGTGTGTTTTCATAATTAACGATGTAAGACTATATATATATATATATATATATATTGTTCTATGTTATGTTTATGTATTATTATATATTTATATTTTTTAATATATATATATATATATATATATATATATATATATATATATATATATATATATATATATAATAAAATTGAGAAAACAGATTAAGGATATGGTTTTAAGTATAATACCAATAAGAAAGTTGCCTCACCTGCTAGCTGAGGTTGAGTAAATGTCGAAAATGAGAAAGAGAATCTCTGCTTTAAATAAATAAGAAAATAGAGAGAGAAAAGAAGACAAAGAGGCAGTTGAGTCTGCTTTTTAATAAGTCCACAAGAAGTGGCAACAGCAGGGGGAAGTGGAGGCCATCAAGTCAACACTGTAACACTCGCAACTATTGTTTCCGACAGCGTCCAAAACAAAAGTGGAGGAATCGGCGGAGGGTGTTGATTATTGCGCTACCTGTAAGACAAAGTGACGAGAAGGGAAGTGAAAATGTATGACATAAAGGTATCTTCAGAATTCGGAGGTACGACTAAAAATTACCACGCTAAAGAAAGTGTAGGCGGTATGTTGAGCCCCACGCTCTTTCTACTCAACTTTTTTCCCTTCAATTCTGCCACATTTTCTGTTTCAGAGATTGCTGTAGGTAACAATTTTCGGGAGCGAAACCGTCCTTCTTGCGTTACCGTAGGTCCAACAAACCACCTCGTTCGTGGTGTATTCTGTGGTATACATTCCGACGCTGCAGTGGGGAATCCCCATTTGCACATTCCAATCGGTTATTCAATACGTACGCTAACCCTAACATTTTACGTTTGTATGTATTGTTCTTTCAAATTCACTACTGCATCTCATGTGGTGAATCCCCATCTCCCTTTGGGGAGTCTCCTTGAGCAATTCGCTCTGCTCCTTTGTGTTTGCGCCATCATTTTCGTGGGGTATGACTTTCCTTATATTCTTTAGACCCGACGTCAATTTCTCTATTTGTTCGGCAGATATTGCACTTAGAAAAAGGAGGCCGGCGAAACGTCGCACGGCTGCTGCTCGAAAACGTCGCCGCGTCGGACCTATGTTTATTTCCTTGTTATTAGCTGTAGAGTCACCTTTCGAAGTTTTTCGGTCTTGTTCCCTTCCACTCTGTATATACAATAAAATTAAAAAAAAAAAAGTTAGGGATATTTAGGATATGGTTTTAAGTGCCATACCAATAAGAAAGTTGCCTTACCTCCTAGCTGAGGTTGAATAAATGTCGAAAATGAGAAAGAGGACCTCTACTTCAAATAAATAAGAAAATAGAGAGAGAGAAAGGAAGACAAAGAGGCAGTTGAGTCTGCTTTTTAATAAGTCCACAAGAAGTGGCAACAGCAGGGGGAAGTGGAGGCCATCAAATAATAATAATAAAAAATGAAACAACAAGTGTGAGATGACTTAATTAAATTATAATTTGCAGAGTACCCTTGCTGTGAAAGAAAAATGCAACATAGTGGGATATACTCAGTCTGTCGGGAGACCGCTATTCAAGAAGCTAGTCATTCGTTAGTTTACAATCAACAGTATGAAGTACTCTATCTGTACTTGCTGATCAAGGCATGTACGTTATTGATTAGTTTTCCTTTAAATTCAGAGCAAGAATGGAATTTTTAAAGAACAGAGTCTGCTATTATAATGAAATACTCTGAACTCGAAAAGAAACTTGATAGTAATGGAGCGCTGTCTCGTGCTTGTTGGTACGTACCAAAAGTTTTCGCTTGTTAGGACGGTACTATAACATGCGCGATGCAAATGATGGAAACAAATCCCCTCTGATGTGAAACAAGATAGAAAGAAGGAAAAGAGAGAGAGAGAGATTTATAAAGTAGTAAAAGGTAGGTGCGACTGTCATTTAGTCGCTAAGAATAGTGCAAGGCAGAGGCTAGTGGAGGGTATAAAATAAGGTTACTAGATTTTTGCAGTAAATCCGGGGACGCTTTTCAACTTCATATATTAGTAAGACAGTACATTAAAACAGCGAATTTTATCCGGTGGTAGATGTGTAAATCCGTCTACAGGTAACGTCCCCGGGTAACGAGAACATCTGGTAACCTTGGTATATATAAATTCTTAAAAAAATAATCAATGGAAATAATAACTCTATAGTTGTGAATAAACAAACAAAACGCATTCAAACATTGCTTGTTTAGTATGATATGTTTCTCAGATAATTAGTTCGTCGTAGTCTGTGGAGTTAACAATTCTAATTTGCATTATATTAGTTCAGCTCCCAGCGTATTTTTCTCTCCGACATTTTTCGGTCTTGGTGACCCACTATGGCACGATGCATAGACTGAGTTTAGGTTTCGGGATCATACATATATAATTGCGTTTCATCAACAGTAACAATTTGTTTAATAAAGTTGGAAGCACTCGTAGAGAAACGGTGCAACACACTCAGTGCACAGTTCAGTCTTGTCCGTTTCTAGTCAGCGGTGAGGAGTTTGGGCACCCACTTTGCCGACAATTTTTTCATACCAAGTTCTTCAAGTACGATGTAATGCACCAGTTCCACACTGATCCCTAGAGTCTCTGCAATACGAGAAGGATCAGTTCGCCTGTCTGTGAGGATCATATCGTGGACACGATCAACAGTTTCCATGGCCACCAATGTTTTCGATCTTCTAAATTTCTACTCATTTTTTGTGCTCCTTCTGAACTCTGCTACCCACGATTTCACTGTGCTATGTGAAAGACAATCACTGATCATTGTCTGTGTCAATTAATCAAAAATTTCCTTTGCTCTCATATTCTTGAGAAGAGATATTTGATGATTGTTATCTTCTCATATTTGATAAAAGTCGCAATGTGCTTCGCCACGGTCACTTCAAATCTACAACAAAAGACAAGTATACATGTAGATATGTAGATATGAAGCATCAAAGCAGGTATTCGGTTCTGATAAGTTTACAGAATAGGGCCATGATATATTCCATTAAAATTACAATATATTCCATTACATATTACCATTAATGACTCTTTTAGCACTGATTGCTGTGCAATATTAACTTGTATATCGGACAGCATTCTTCGTGATAGAATCTAATATTGAATTCAATCTTTGATTTTGTAATCCCATACATTTTCAGAAGTAACAATCGTCCAAGCTAGAGATTCAAATATACGAGAAAATGACCCTTATTTACAATACATGATCATATATCTGAGCATAAGCTGTCAAAAATACAATAGAAAATATTTTGTTATATGTAACCGCGAGTTATTGGCATTAAAGTTTAGTCCAGAATTGCCTAGTTTGCCATAAAACGTAATTTTTCATATAAATTAGAGTAGGATTTAGCAATTTAACCGGTTGGGGTTTAAACTAAAGGGGCACATACTGCAGTTAGCTAAATTTTTATTATAACAAAAAGATATTCTTCGTTTTTGAATAATGCAACCACTTTCCCTAATTGAAGATATTTTGTTTCCATACTTTTAAAAATCAATTAAAGTTTTGAATATGCGCTAACTTTTACATATTTGGCATAGATTTCACTAAACTATGATTGGAAACTTATATACATAACGCTCTATATTCTGTCTCTCTGTTTTTTTTAATTTTGGGGGAGATCGATAGCACAGCCATTCTTTGTAACCTGGTTTGCCTTGCAAACTTTAAGGTAGACAGTACTGCACAGACTAAGCGTTCTTTATAATTTCATTGTAAGGTCATACAGTTCATGATAGTTAAGCACATTGTTTTAGATAGGCTATGAGCGAATTATTTATTGGGTGTGTAAATGAAAATATATTTGGATTAATATTCCAAATGAATTCAGACGTGACTTGCGGTATTTGTGGAGCGTACATTTCTTAACTCAGGGGGAGAATGAGAGAGGCTCCAGCATATACAGGGTGCATTCAGCAGCCTGAAGAGGAGATGGCCCAAATATTCGAACAGCGTAGATGTCGGACAACGTCTGATCAACATTGTATTTTAATCCACGAGTGAAGTTAGTGAAAGTGGAGAAAAAAACTTTGTTATAAGTGTTTCAATTACGTCAAAAAGTGAATACTAGTGTGGTGACTTGAATAGGAAGACGTTGCTCATATTAGTGTATGTGGTGTAGCTGTGTGTAATTGTCAACTGGATGAAGTTCCTGGCGATGGAATAGATATTGCATCCTTCGAAGAGGTGAACTAAGCAACTATATATACTGGAGCCTCTCAAAACTAGTCCCGAGGATGGAAATAGTTTGTTCCCGAAACGCCGCTAGTATTTCTGAACTTCATTTGGTTACAGAATAGATATGTAGCATCAAAGCAGATATTCTGTTCTGATAAGTTTATAGAATAGGGAAATGATATATTATTTTATAAGGCGCACATATTCAGATTACACTTTATTAGTATTGATTGGTTGCTCGTCTAACGAAAGCAGTAGTGCGCAAGGTTAATCAAGTAAGAGGGATGACTGTGCTGTCGGTTTCCGCGTGGAGGGTGGGTAACTCTGCCGGGGCCAGTTCCAAGCCTGGCTGCAGTTAGTGAAAATAAATTAAATGAAAATAAAATATGACCAAAGCAAATACCAAAATTGAAATAATATGTTTTACAGTTTCGAGAATATATTATTGGCTTTATCAATGTGTGTTGAATGCAATAATATATTGTCAACAGTATTATATATTATAATGATATGGTATTTACTTCTACAATTTATGTATATTTAGCAGCAAATCAGTTATTTTCACTTACGAAAAGAGGAGGACCCACGGGACAGTAATAGTGAGCATTATGTATATAAACGTCAACTCTGGGCGCGTCTAACCTATCTATGTTGTTCTAAATGTGTGAATCAATTCTGAATTCAATACACTACATGTAAAAGTGTTCTTCCTACGTCAATGTATCCACTAATTTTTATTCGATTTCCATATTAAGGTATGTTACTTTACGTGTAATTTTATGGTCCCATCTTGTGGGGCACGTCCATTTCATTGTTATTGGCAAATTAAAAAATTGTTACCCCTTTCCAGATCAACCAAATTTCACTGTGAATAATCAGAAAACGACATTAAACGAATCTTTCGTTTCCTCTTCCAGACAGCTATTTCGTTACGATTAATGACTGTATTAACAGTGATTGCTGTGCAATATTTACTTGTATATCGTATAGCATTCTTGATGATAGAATCTAATATTGAATTCGATCTTTGATTTTGTAATCCCATACATTTTCAGAAGTAACAATCGTCCAAGCTAGAGATTCAAAAATACGAGAAAATGTCCCTTATTTACAATACATGATCATATATCTGAGCATAATCTGTCAAAAATAGAATAGAAAATAATTTGTTATATGTAGCCGCGAGTTATTGGCATTAAACTTTAGTCCAGAATTGCCTGGTTTGCCATAAAATGTAGTTATTCATATACTTTAGAGTAGATTTAGCGATTTAACCGATTGGGGTTTAAACTGAAGGGGCACATACTGCAGTTAGCTAATTTTTTTATTATAACAAACATATAATCTTCGTTTTTGAATAATGCAACCTCTTTCCCTAATTGAAGGTATTTTGTCTCCATATTTTAAAAAATCAATTACAGTTTTGAATATGCGCTAACTTTTACACATTTGGCATTGATTTCACTAAACTATGATTGGAAACTTATATACATAATGCTCTATATTCTGTCCCTCTTGTCTTTTTTTTTTAACTTTGGGGGAGATCGATATCACAGCCATTCCTTGTAACCTGGTTTGCCTTGCAAACTTTAAGGTAGATAGTACTGCACGGACTAAGCGTTGTTTATAACTTCATTGTAAGGTCATACAGTTCATGATAGTTAAACACATTGTTTTAGATAGGCTATGAGCGAATTATTTATTGGGTGTGTAAATGAAAATATATTTGGATTAATATTCCAAATGAATTCAGAACTGACTTGCGGTATTTGTGGAGCGTACATTTCCTAACTCAGGGACAGAATGCGAGAGGCTCCAGCATATACAGGGTGCATTCAGCAGCCTGAAGAGGAGATGGCCCAAATATTCGAACAGCGTAGATGTAGGACAACGTCTGATCAACATTGTATTTTAATCCACGAGTGAAGTTAGTGAAAGTGGAGAAAGGAACTTTGTTATAAGTGTTTCCCTTACGTCAAAAAGTGAATACTAGTGTGGTGACTATTGAATAGGAAGACGTTGCTCATATTAGTGTATGTGGTGTTGCTGTGTGTAATTGTCAACGGGATGAAGTTGCCTGGCGATGGAATAGATATTGCATCCTTCGAAGAAGGTGGACTAAGCAACTATATATACTGGAGCCTCTCAAAACTAGTCCCGAGGATGGAAATAGTTTGTTCCCGAAACGCCGCTACTATTTCTGAACTTCATTTGGTTACAGAATAGATATGTAGCATCAAAGCAGATATTCGGTTCTGATAAGTTTATAGAATAGGGAAATGATATATTATTTTATAAGGCGCACATATTCAGATTACACTTTATTAGTATTGATTGGTTGCTCGTCTAACGAAAGCAGTAGTGCGCAAGGTTAATCAAGTAAGAGGGATGACTGTGCTGTCGGTTTCCGCGTGGAGGGTGGGTAACTCTGCCGGGGCCAGTTCCAAGCCTGGCTGCAGTTAGTGAAAATAAATTAAATGAAAATAAAATATGACCAAAGCAAATACCAAAATTGAAATAATATGTTTTACAGTTTCGAGAATATATTATTGGCTTTATCAATGTGTGTTGAATGCAATAATATATTGCCGACAGTATTATATATTATAATGATATGGTATTTACTTCTACAATTTATGTATATTTAGCAGCAAATCAGTTATTTTCACTTACGAAAAGAGGAGGACCCACGGGACAGTAATAGTGAGCATTATGTATATAAACGTCAACTCTGGGCGCGTCTAACCTATCTATGTTGTTCTAAATGTGTGAATCAATTCTGAATTCAATACACTACATGTAAAAGTGTTCTTCCTACGTCAATGTATCCACTAATTTTTATTCGATTTCCATATTAAGGTATGTTACTTTACGTGTAATTTTATGGTCCCATCTTGTGGGGCACGTCCATTTCATTGTTATTGGCAAATTAAAAAATTGTTACCCCTTTCCAGATCAAACAAATTTCACTGTGAATAATCACAAAACGACACTAAACGAATCTTTCGTTTCCTCTTCCAGACAGTTATTTCGTTACCATTAATGACTGTATTAACACTGACTGCTGTGCAATATTAACTTGTATATCGGATAGCATTCTTGATGATAGAATCTAATATTGAATTCGATCTTTGATTTTGTAATCCCATACATTTTCAGAAGTAACAATCGTCCAAGCTAGAGATTCAAATATACGAGAAAATGACCTTTATTTACAATACATGATCATATATCTGAGCATAATCTGTCAAAAATAGAATAGAAAATAATTTGTTATGTGTAGCCGCGAGTTATTGGCATTAAATTTTAGTCCAGGATTGCCTGGTTTGCCATAAAATGTAGTTATTCATATACTTTAGAGTAGATTTAGCGATTTAACCGATTGGGGTTTAAACTGAAGGGGCACATACTGCAGTTAGCTAAATTTTTTATTATAACAAACATATAATCTTCGTTTTTGAATAATGCAACCTCCTTCATAATTGAAGGTATTTTGTCTCTATATTTTAAAAAATAAATTACAGTTTTGAATATGCGCTAACTTTTACACATTTGGCATTGATTTCACTAAACTATGATTGGAAACTTACATACATAATGCTCTATATTCTGTCCCTCTTGTCTTTTCTTTTAACTTTGGGGGAGATCGATATCACAGCCATTCCTTGTAACCTGGTTTGCTTGCAAACTATAAGGTAGATAGTACTGCACGGACTAAGCGTTGTTTATAACTTCATTGTAAGGTCATACAGTTCATGATAGTTAAACACATTGTTTTAGATAGGCTATGAGCGAATTATTTATTGGGTGTGTAAATGAAAATATATTTGGATTAATATTCCAAATGAATTCAGAACTGACTTGCGGTATTTGTGGAGCGTACATTTCCTAACTCAGGGACAGAATACGAGAGGCTCCAGCATATACAGGGTGCATTCAGCAGCCTGAAGAGGAGATGGCCCAAATATTCGAACAGCGTAGATGTAGGACAACGTCTGATCAACATTGTATTTTAATCCACGAGTGAAGTTAGTGAAAGTGGAGAAAGGAACTTTGTTATAAGTGTTTCCCTTACGTCAAGAAGTGAATACTAGTGTGGTGACTATTGAATAGGAAGACGTTGCTCATATTAGTGTATGTGGTGTTGCTGTGTGTAATTGTCAACTGGATGAAGTTGCCTGGCGATGGAATAGATATTGCATCCTTCGAAGAAGGTGGACTAAGCAACTATATATACTGGAGCCTCTCAAAACTAGTCCCGAGGATGGAAATAGTTTGTTCCCGAAACGCCGCTACTATTTCTGAACTTCATTTGGTTACAGAATAGATATGTAGCATCAAAGCAGATATTCGGTTCTGATAAGTTTATAGAATAGGGAAATGATATATTATTTTATAAGGCGCACATATTCAGATTACACTTTATTAGTATTGATTGGTTGCTCGTCTAACGAAAGCAGTAGTGCGCAAGGTTAATCAAGTAAGAGGGATGACTGTGCTGTCGGTTTCCGCGTGGAGGGTGGGTAACTCTGCCGGGGCCAGTTCCAAGCCTGGCTGCAGTTAGTGAAAATAAATTAAATGAAAATAAAATATGACCAAAGCAAATACCAAAATTGAAATAATATGTTTTACAGTTTCGAGAATATATTATTGGCTTTATCAATGTGTGTTGAATGCAATAATATATTGCCGACAGTATTATATATTATAATGATATGGTATTTACTTCTACAATTTATGTATATTTAGCAGCAAATCAGTTATTTTCACTTACGAAAAGAGGAGGACCCACGGGACAGTAATAGTGAGCATTATGTATATAAACGTCAACTCTGGGCGCGTCTAACCTATCTATGTTGTTCTAAATGTGTGAATCAATTCTGAATTCAATACACTACATGTAAAAGTGTTCTTCCTACGTCAATGTATCCACCAATTTTTATTCGATTTCCATATTAAGGTATGTTACTTTACGTGTAATTTTATGGTCCCATCTTGTGGGGCACGTCCATTTCATTGTTATTGGCAAATTAAAAAATTGTTACCCCTTTCCAGATCAAACAAATTTCACTGTGAATAATCAGAAAACGACATTAAACGAATCTTTCGTTTCCTCTTCCAGACAGTTATTTCGTTACCATTAATGACTGTATTAACACTGATTGCTGTGCAATATTAACTTGTATATCGGATAGCATTCTTGATGACAGAATCTAATATTGAATTCGATCTTTGATTTTGTAATCCCATACATTTTCAGAAGTAACAATCGTCCAAGCTAGAGGTTCAAATATACGAGAAAATGACCCTTATTTACAATACAAGATCATATATCTGAGCATAATCTGTCAAAAAAAGAATAGAAAATAATTTGTTATATGTAGCCGCGAGTTATTGGCATTAGATTTTAGTCCAGAATTGCCTGGTTTGCCATAAAATGTAGTTATTCATATACTTTAGAGTAGATTTAGCGATTTAACCGATTGGAGTTTAAACTGAAGGGGCACATACTGCAGTTAGCTAAATTTTTTATTATAACAAACATATAATCTTCGTTTTTGAATAATGCAACCTCTTTCCCTAATTTAAGGTATTTTGTCTCCATATTTTAAAAAATCAATTACAGTTTTGAATATGCGCTAACTTTCACACATTTGGCATTGATTTCACTAAACTATGATTGGAAACTTATATACATAATGCTCTATATTCTGTCCCTCTTGTCTTTTTTTTTTTTAACTTTGGGGGAGATCGATATCACAGCCATTCCTTGTAACCTGGTTTGCCTTGCAAACTATAAGGTAGTTAGTACTGCACGGACTAAGCGTTGTTTATAACTTCATTGTAAGGTCATACAGTTCATGATAGTTAAACACATTGTTTTAGATAGGCTATGAGCGAATTATTTATTGGGTGTGTAAATGAAAATATATTTGGATTAATATTCCAAATGAATTCAGAACTGACTTGCGGTATTTGTGGAGCGTACATTTCCTAACTCAGGGACAGAATGCGAGAGGCTCCAGCATATACAGGGTGCATTCAGCAGCCTGAAGAGGAGATGGCCCAAATATTCGAACAGCGTAGATGTAGGACAACGTCTGATCAACATTGTATTTTAATCCACGAGTGAAGTTAGTGAAAGTGGAGAAAGGAACTTTGTTATAAGTGTTTCCCTTACGTCAAAAAGTGAATACTAGTGTGGTGACTATTGAATAGGAAGACGTTGCTCATATTAGTGTATGTGGTGTTGCTGTGTGTAATTGTCAACGGGATGAAGTTGCCTGGCGATGGAATAGATATTGCATCCTTCGAAGAGGGTGGACTAAGCAACTATATATACTGGAGCCTCTCAAAACTAGTCCCGAGGATGGAAATAGTTTGTTCCCGAAACGCCGCTACTATTTCTGAACTTCATTTGGTTACAGAATAGATATGTAGCATCAAAGCAGATATTCGGTTCTGATAAGTTTATAGAATAGGGAAATGATATATTATTTTATAAGGCGCACATATTCAGATTACACTTTATTAGTATTGATTGGTTGCTCGTCTAACGAAAGCAGTAGTGCGCAAGGTTAATCAAGTAAGAGGGATGACTGTGCTGTCGGTTTCCGCGTGGAGGGTGGGTAACTCTGCCGGGGCCAGTTCCAAGCCTGGCTGCAGTTAGTGAAAATAAATTAAATGAAAATAAAATATGACCAAAGCAAATACCAAAATTGAAATAATATGTTTTACAGTTTCGAGAATATATTATTGGCTTTATCAATGTGTGTTGAATGCAATAATATATTGCCGACAGTATTATATATTATAATGATATGGTATTTACTTCTACAATTTATGTATATTTAGCAGCAAATCAGTTATTTTCACTTACGAAAAGAGGAGGACCCACGGGACAGTAATAGTGAGCATTATGTATATAAACGTCAACTCTGGGCGCGTCTAACCTATCTATGTTGTTCTAAATGTGTGAATCAATTCTGAATTCAATACACTACATGTAAAAGTGTTCTTCCTACGTCAATGTATCCACTAATTTTTATTCGATTTCCATATTAAGGTATGTTACTTTACGTGTAATTTTATGGTCCCATCTTGTGGGGCACGTCCATTTCATTGTTATTGGCAAATTAAAAAATTGTTACCCCTTTCCAGATCAAACAAATTTCACTGTGAATAATCACAAAACGACACTAAACGAATCTTTCGTTTCCTCTTCCAGACAGTTATTTCGTTACCATTAATGACTGTATTAACACTGACTGCTGTGCAATATTAACTTGTATATCGGATAGCATTCTTGATGATAGAATCTAATATTGAATTCGATCTTTGATTTTGTAATCCCATACATTTTCAGAAGTAACAATCGTCCAAGCTAGAGATTCAAATATACGAGAAAATGACCTTTATTTACAATACATGATCATATATCTGAGCATAATCTGTCAAAAATAGAATAGAAAATAATTTGTTATGTGTAGCCGCGAGTTATTGGCATTAAATTTTAGTCCAGGATTGCCTGGTTTGCCATAAAATGTAGTTATTCATATACTTTAGAGTAGATTTAGCGATTTAACCGATTGGGGTTTAAACTGAAGGGGCACATACTGCAGTTAGCTAAATTTTTTATTATAACAAACATATAATCTTCGTTTTTGAATAATGCAACCTCCTTCATAATTGAAGGTATTTTGTCTCTATATTTTAAAAAATAAATTACAGTTTTGAATATGCGCTAACTTTTACACATTTGGCATTGATTTCACTAAACTATGATTGGAAACTTACATACATAATGCTCTATATTCTGTCCCTCTTGTCTTTTCTTTTAACTTTGGGGGAGATCGATATCACAGCCATTCCTTGTAACCTGGTTTGCTTGCAAACTATAAGGTAGATAGTACTGCACGGACTAAGCGTTGTTTATAACTTCATTGTAAGGTCATACAGTTCATGATAGTTAAACACATTGTTTTAGATAGGCTATGAGCGAATTATTTATTGGGTGTGTAAATGAAAATATATTTGGATTAATATTCCAAATGAATTCAGAACTGACTTGCGGTATTTGTGGAGCGTACATTTCCTAACTCAGGGACAGAATACGAGAGGCTCCAGCATATACAGGGTGCATTCAGCAGCCTGAAGAGGAGATGGCCCAAATATTCGAACAGCGTAGATGTAGGACAACGTCTGATCAACATTGTATTTTAATCCACGAGTGAAGTTAGTGAAAGTGGAGAAAGGAACTTTGTTATAAGTGTTTCCCTTACGTCAAGAAGTGAATACTAGTGTGGTGACTATTGAATAGGAAGACGTTGCTCATATTAGTGTATGTGGTGTTGCTGTGTGTAATTGTCAACTGGATGAAGTTGCCTGGCGATGGAATAGATATTGCATCCTTCGAAGAAGGTGGACTAAGCAACTATATATACTGGAGCCTCTCAAAACTAGTCCCGAGGATGGAAATAGTTTGTTCCCGAAACGCCGCTACTATTTCTGAACTTCATTTGGTTACAGAATAGATATGTAGCATCAAAGCAGATATTCGGTTCTGATAAGTTTATAGAATAGGGAAATGATATATTATTTTATAAGGCGCACATATTCAGATTACACTTTATTAGTATTGATTGGTTGCTCGTCTAACGAAAGCAGTAGTGCGCAAGGTTAATCAAGTAAGAGGGATGACTGTGCTGTCGGTTTCCGCGTGGAGGGTGGGTAACTCTGCCGGGGCCAGTTCCAAGCCTGGCTGCAGTTAGTGAAAATAAATTAAATGAAAATAAAATATGACCAAAGCAAATACCAAAATTGAAATAATATGTTTTACAGTTTCGAGAATATATTATTGGCTTTATCAATGTGTGTTGAATGCAATAATATATTGCCGACAGTATTATATATTATAATGATATGGTATTTACTTCTACAATTTATGTATATTTAGCAGCAAATCAGTTATTTTCACTTACGAAAAGAGGAGGACCCACGGGACAGTAATAGTGAGCATTATGTATATAAACGTCAACTCTGGGCGCGTCTAACCTATCTATGTTGTTCTAAATGTGTGAATCAATTCTGAATTCAATACACTACATGTAAAAGTGTTCTTCCTACGTCAATGTATCCACCAATTTTTATTCGATTTCCATATTAAGGTATGTTACTTTACGTGTAATTTTATGGTCCCATCTTGTGGGGCACGTCCATTTCATTGTTATTGGCAAATTAAAAAATTGTTACCCCTTTCCAGATCAAACAAATTTCACTGTGAATAATCAGAAAACGACATTAAACGAATCTTTCGTTTCCTCTTCCAGACAGTTATTTCGTTACCATTAATGACTGTATTAACACTGATTGCTGTGCAATATTAACTTGTATATCGGATAGCATTCTTGATGACAGAATCTAATATTGAATTCGATCTTTGATTTTGTAATCCCATACATTTTCAGAAGTAACAATCGTCCAAGCTAGAGGTTCAAATATACGAGAAAATGACCCTTATTTACAATACAAGATCATATATCTGAGCATAATCTGTCAAAAAAAGAATAGAAAATAATTTGTTATATGTAGCCGCGAGTTATTGGCATTAGATTTTAGTCCAGAATTGCCTGGTTTGCCATAAAATGTAGTTATTCATATACTTTAGAGTAGATTTAGCGATTTAACCGATTGGAGTTTAAACTGAAGGGGCACATACTGCAGTTAGCTAAATTTTTTATTATAACAAACATATAATCTTCGTTTTTGAATAATGCAACCTCTTTCCCTAATTTAAGGTATTTTGTCTCCATATTTTAAAAAATCAATTACAGTTTTGAATATGCGCTAACTTTCACACATTTGGCATTGATTTCACTAAACTATGATTGGAAACTTATATACATAATGCTCTATATTCTGTCCCTCTTGTCTTTTTTTTTTAACTTTGGGGGAGATCGATATCACAGCCATTCCTTGTAACCTGGTTTGCCTTGCAAACTATAAGGTAGTTAGTACTGCACGGACTAAGCGTTGTTTATAACTTCATTGTAAGGTCATACAGTTCATGATAGTTAAACACATTGTTTTAGATAGGCTATGAGCGAATTATTTATTGGGTGTGTAAATGAAAATATATTTGGATTAATATTCCAAATGAATTCAGAACTGACTTGCGGTATTTGTGGAGCGTACATTTCCTAACTCAGGGACAGAATGCGAGAGGCTCCAGCATATACAGGGTGCATTCAGCAGCCTGAAGAGGAGATGGCCCAAATATTCGAACAGCGTAGATGTAGGACAACGTCTGATCAACATTGTATTTTAATCCACGAGTGAAGTTAGTGAAAGTGGAGAAAGGAACTTTGTTATAAGTGTTTCCCTTACGTCAAAAAGTGAATACTAGTGTGGTGACTATTGAATAGGAAGACGTTGCTCATATTAGTGTATGTGGTGTTGCTGTGTGTAATTGTCAACGGGATGAAGTTGCCTGGCGATGGAATAGATATTGCATCCTTCGAAGAAGGTGGACTAAGCAACTATATATACTGGAGCCTCTCAAAACTAGTCCCGAGGATGGAAATAGTTTGTTCCCGAAACGCCGCTACTATTTCTGAACTTCATTTGGTTACAGAATAGATATGTAGCATCAAAGCAGATATTCGGTTCTGATAAGTTTATAGAATAGGGAAATGATATATTATTTTATAAGGCGCACATATTCAGATTACACTTTATTAGTATTGATTGGTTGCTCGTCTAACGAAAGCAGTAGTGCGCAAGGTTAATCAAGTAAGAGGGATGACTGTGCTGTCGGTTTCCGCGTGGAGGGTGGGTAACTCTGCCGGGGCCAGTTCCAAGCCTGGCTGCAGTTAGTGAAAATAAATTAAATGAAAATAAAATCTGACCAAAGCAAATACCAAAATTGAAATAATATGTTTTACAGTTTCGAGAATATATTATTGGCTTTATCAATGTGTGTTGAATGCAATAATATAGTGCCGACAGTATTATATATTATAATGATATGGTATTTACTTCTACAATTTATGTATATTTAGCAGCAAATCAGTTATTTTCACTAACGAAAAGAGGAGGACCCACGGGACAGTAATAGTGAGCATTATGTATATAAACGTCAACTCTGGGCGCGTCTAACCTATCTATGTTGTTCTAAATGTGTGAATGAATTCTGAATTCAATACACTACATGTAAAAGTGTTCTTCCTACGTCAATGTATCCACTAATTTTTATTCGATTTCCATATTAAGGTATGTTACTTTACGTGTAATTTTATGGTCCCATCTTGTGGGGCACGTCCATTTCATTGTTATTGGCAAATTAAAAAATTGTTACCCCTTTCCAGATCAACCAAATTTCACTGTGAATAATCAGAAAACGACATTAAACGAATCTTTCGTTTCCTCTTCCAGACAGTTATTTCGTTACCATTAATGACTGTATTAACACTGATTGCTGTGCAATATTAACTTGTATATCGGATAGCATTCTTGATGATAGAATCTAATATTGAATTCGATCTTTGATTTTGTAATCCCATACATTTTCAGAAGTAACAATCGTCCAAGCTAGAGATTCAAATATACGAGAAAATGACCCTTATTTACAATACATGATCATATATCTGAGCATAATCTGTCAAAAATAGAATAGAAAATAGTTTGTTATATGTAGCCGCGAGTTATTGGCATTAAATTTTAGTCCAGAATTGCCTGGTTTGCCATAAAATGTAGTTATTCATATACTTTAGAGTAGATTTAGCGACTTAACCGATTGGGGTTTAAACTGAAGGGGCACATACTGCAGTTAGCTAAATTTTTTATTATAACAAACATATAATCTTCGTTTTTGAATAATGCAACCTCTTTCCCTAATTGAAGATATTTTGTCTCTATATTTTAAAAAATAAATTACAGTTTTGAATATGCGCTAACTTTTACACATTTGGCATTGATTTCACTAAACTATGATTGGAAACTTATATACATAATGCTCTATATTCTGTCCCTCTTGTCTTTTTTTTTTAACTTTGGGGGAGATCGATATCACAGCCATTCCTTGTAACCTGGTTTGCCTTGCAAACTTTAAGGTAGATAGTACTGCACGGACTAAGCGTTGTTTATAACTTCATTGTAAGGTCATACAGTTCATGATAGTTAAACACATTGTTTTAGATAGGCTATGAGCGAATTATTTATTGGGTGTGTAAATGAAAATATATTTGGATTAATATTCCCAATGAATTCAGAAGTGACTTGCGGTATTTGTGGAGCGTACATTTCCTAACTCAGGGACAGAATGCGAGAGGCTCCAGCATATACAGGGTGCATTCAGAAGCCTGAAGAGGAGATGGCCCAAATATTCGAACAGCGTAGATGTAGGACAACGTCTGATCAACATTGTATTTTAATCCACGAGTGAAGTTAGTGAAAGTGGAGAAAGGAACTTTGTTATAAGTGTTTCCCTTACGTCAAGAAGTGAATACTAGTGTGGTGACTATTGAATAGGAAGACGTTGCTCATATTAGTGTATGTGGTGTTGCTGTGTGTAATTGTCAACGGGATGAAGTTGCCTGGCGATGGAATAGATATTGCATCCTTCGAAGAAGGTGGACTAAGCAACTATATATACTGGAGCCTCTCAAAACTAGTCCCGAGGATGGAAATAGTTTGTTCCCGAAACGCCGCTACTATTTCTGAACTTCATTTGGTTACAGAATAGATATGTAGCATCAAAGCAGATATTCGGTTCTGATAAGTTTATAGAATAGGGAAATGATATATTATTTTATAAGGCGCACATATTCAGATTACACTTTATTAGTATTGATTGGTTGCTCGTCTAACGAAAGCAGTAGTGCGCAAGGTTAATCAAGTAAGAGGGATGACTGTGCTGTCGGTTTCCGCGTGGAGGGTGGGTAACTCTGACGGGGCCAGTTCCAAGCCTGGCTGCAGTTAGTGAAAATAAATTAAATGAAAATAAAATATGACCAAAGCAAATACCAAAATTGAAATAATATGTTTTACAGTTTCGAGAATATATTATTGGCTTTATCAATGTGTGTTGAATGCAATAATATATTGCCGACAGTATTATATATTATAATGATATGGTATTTACTTCTACAATTTATGTATATTTAGCAGCAAATCAGTTATTTTCACTTACGAAAAGAGGAGGACCCACGGGACAGTAATAGTGAGCATTATGTATATAAACGTCAACTCTGGGCGCGTCTAACCTATCTATGTTGTTCTAAATGTGTGAATGAATTCTGAATTCAATACACTACATGTAAAAGTGTTCTTCCTACGTCAATGTATCCACTAATTTTTATTCGATTTCCATATTAAGGTATGTTACTTTACGTGTAATTTTATGGTCCCATCTTGTGGGGCACGTCCATTTCATTGTTATTGGCAAATTAAGAAATTGTTACCCCTTTCCAGATCAACCGAATTTCACTGTGAATAATCAGAAAACGACATTAAACGAATCTTTCGTTTCCTCTTCCAGACAGTTATTTCGTTACCATTAATGACTGTATTAACACTGATTGCTGTGCAATATTAACTTGTATATCGGATAGCATTCTTGATGATAGAATCTAATATTGAATTCGATCTTTGATTTTGTAATCCCATACATTTTCAGAAGTAACAATCGTCCAAGCTAGAGATTCAAATATACGAGAAAATGACCCTTATTTACAATACATGATCATATATCTGAGCATAATCTGTCAAAAATAGAATAGAAAATAATTTGTTATATGTAGCCGCGAGTTATTGGCATTAAATTTTAGTCCAGAATTGCCTGGTTTGCCATAAAATGTAGTTATTCATATACTTTAGAGTAGATTTAGCGATTTAACCGATTGGGGTTTAAACTGAAGGGGCACATACTGCAGTTAGCTAAATTTTTTATTATAACAAACATATAATCTTCGTTTTTGAATAATGCAACCTCTTTCCCTAATTGAAGGTATTTTGTCTCTATATTTTAAAAAATAAATTACAGTTTTGAATATGCGCTAACTTTTACACATTTGGCATTGATTTCACTAAACTATGATTGGAAACTTATATACATAATGCTCTATATTCTGTCCCTCTTGTCTTTTTTTTTAACTTTGGGGGAGATCGATATCACAGCCATTCCTTGTAACCTGGTTTGCCTTGCAAACTATAAGGTAGATAGTACTGCACGGACTAAGCGTTGTTTATAACTTCATTGTAAGGTCATACAGTTCATGATAGTTAAACACATTGTTTTAGATAGGCTATGAGCGAATTATTTATTGGGTGTGTAAATGAAAATATATTTGGATTAATATTCCCAATGAATTCAGAAGTGACTTGCGGTATTTGTGGAGCGTACATTTCCTAACTCAGGGACAGAATGCGAGAGGCTCCAGCATATACAGGGTGCATTCAGCAGCCTGAAGAGGAGATGGCCCAAATATTCGAACAGCGTAGATGTAGGACAACGTCTGATCAACATTGTATTTTAATCCACGAGTGAAGTTAGTGAAAGTGGAGAAAGGAACTTTGTTATAACTGTTTCCCTTCGTCAAAACGTGAATACTAGTGTGGTGACTATTGAATAGGAAGACGTTGCTCATATTAGTGTATGTGGTGTTGCTGTGTGTAATTGTCAACGGGATGAAGTTGCCTGGCGATGGAATAGATATTGCATCCTTCGAAGAAGGTGGACTAAGCAACTATATATACTGGAGCCTCTCAAAACTAGTCCCGAGGATGGAAATAGTTTGTTTCCGAAACGCCGCTACTATTTCTGAACCTCATTTGGTTACAGAATAGATATGTAGCATCAAAGCAGATATTCGGTTCTGATAAGTTTATAGAATAGGGAAATGATATATTATTTTATAAGGCGCACATATTCAGATTACACTTTATTAGTATTGATTGGTTGCTCGTCTAACGAAAGCAGTAGTGCGCAAGGTTAATCAAGTAAGAGGGATGACTGTGCTGTCGATTTCCGCGTGGAGGGTGGGTAACTCTGCCGGGGCCAGTTCCAAGCCTGGCTGCAGTTAGTGAAAATAAATTAAATGAAAATAAAATATGACCAAAGCAAATACCAAAATTGAAATAATATGTTTTACAGTTTCGAGAATATATTATTGGCTTTATCAATGTGTGTTGAGTGCAATAATATATTGCCGACAGTATTATATATTATAATGATTTGGTGTTTACTTCTAGAATTTATGTATATTTAGCAGCAAATCAGTTATTTTCACTTACGAAAAAAGGAGGACCCACGGGACTGTAATAGTGAGCATTATATATATAAACGTCAACTCTGGGCGCGTCTAACCTATCTATTTTGTTCTAAATATGTGAATCAATTCTGAATTCAATACACTACATGTAAAAGTGTTCTTCCTACGTCAATGTATCCACTAATTTTTATTTGATTTCCATATTAGGGTATGTTACTTTACGTGTAATTTTATGGTCCCATCTTGTGGGGCACGTCCATTTCATTGTTATTGGCAAATTAAAAAATTGTTACCCCTTTCCAGATCAACCAAATTTCACTGTGAATAATCAGAAAACGACATTAAACGAATCTTTCGTTTCCTCTTCCAGACAGTTATTTCGTTACCATTAATGACTGTATTAACACTGATTGCTGTGCAATATTAACTTGTATATCGGATAGCATTCTTGATGATAGAATCTAATATTGAATTCGATCTTTGATTTTGTAATCCCATACATTTTCAGAAGTAACAATCGTCCAAGCTAGAGATTCAAATATACGAGAAAATGACCCTTATTTACAATACATGATCATATATCTGAGCATAATCTGTCAAAAATAGAATAGAAAATAATTTGTTATATGTAGCCGCGAGTTATTGGCATTAAATTTTAGTCCAGAATTGCCTGGTTTGCCATAAAATGTAGTTATTCATATACTTTAGAGTAGATTTAGCGATTTAACCGATTGGGGTTTAAACTGAAGGGGCACATACTGCAGTTAGCTAAATTTTTTATTATAACAAACATATAATCTTCGTTTTTGAATAATGCAACCTCTTTCCCTAATTGAAGGTATTTTGTCTCTATATTTTAAAAAATAAATTACAGTTTTGAATATGCGCTAACTTTTACACATTTGGCATTGATTTCACTAAACTATGATTGGAAACATATACATAATGCTCTATATTCTGTCCCTCTTGTCTTTTTTTTTAACGTTGGGGGAGATCGATATCACAGCCATTCCTTGTAACCTGGTTTGCCTTGCAAACTATAAGGTAGATAGTACTGCACGGACTAAGCGTTGTTTATAACTTCAATGTAAGGTCATACAGTTCACGATAGTTAAGCACATTGTTTTAGATAGGCTATGAGCGAATTATTTATTGGGTGTGTAAATGAAAATATATTTGGATTAATATTCCAAATGAATTCAGAAGTGACTTGCGGTATTTGTGGAGCGTACATTTCCTAACTCAGGGACAGAATGCGAGAGGCTCCAGCATATACAGGGTGCATTCAGCAGCCTGAAGAGGAGATGGCCCAAATATTCGAACAGCGTAGATGTAGGACAACGTCTGATCAACATTGTATTTTAATCCACGAGTGAAGTTAGTGAAAGTGGAGAAAGGAACTTTGTTATAAGTGTTTCCCTTACGTCAAGAAGTGAATACTAGTGTGGTGACTATTGAATAGGAAGACGTTGCTCATATTAGTGTATGTGGTGTTGCTGTGTGTAATTGTCAACGGGATGAAGTTGCCTGGCGATGGAATAGATATTGCATCCTTCGAAGAAGGTGGACTAAGCAACTATATATACTGGAGCCTCTCAAAACTAGTCCCGAGGATGGAAATAGTTTGTTCCCGAAACGCCGCTAGTATTTCTGAACTTCATTTGGTTACAGAATAGATATGTAGCATCAAAGCAGATATTCGGTTCTGATAAGTTTATAGAATAGGGAAATGATATATTATTTTATAAGGCGCACATATTCAGATTACACTTTATTAGTATTGATTGGTTGCTCGTCTAACGAAAGCAGTAGTGCGCAAGGTTAATCAAGTAAGAGGGATGACTGTGCTGTCGATTTCCGCGTGGAGGGTGGGTAACTCTGCCGGGGCCAGTTCCAAGCCTGGCTGCAGTTAGTGAAAATAAATTAAATGAAAATAAAATATGACCAAAGCAAATACCAAAATTGAAATAATATGTTTTACAGTTTCGAGAATATATTATTGGCTTTATCAATGTGTGTTGAATGCAATAATATATTGCCGACAGTATTATATATTATAATGATATGGTATTTACTTCTACAATTTATGTATATTTAGCAGCAAATCAGTTATTTTCACTTACGGAAAGAGGAGGACCCACGGGACAGTAATAGTGAGCATTATGTATATAAACGTCAACTCTGGGCGCGTCTAACCTATCTATGTTGTTCTAAGTGTGTGAATAAATTTTGAATTCAATACACTACATGTAAAAGTGTTCTTCCTACGTCAATGTATCCACTAATTTTTATTCGATTTCCATATTAAGGTATGTTACTTTACGTGTAATTTTATGGTCCCATCTTGTGGGGCACGTCCATTTCATTGTTATTGGCAAATTAAAAAATTGTTACCCCTTTCCAGATCAACCAAATTTCACTGTGAATAATCAGAAAACGACATTAAACGAATCTTTCGTTTCCTCTTCCAGACAGTTATTTCGTTACCATTAATGACTGTATTAACACTGATTGCTGTGCAATATTAACTTGTATATCGGATAGCATTCTTGATGATAGAATCTAATATTGAATTCGATCTTTGATTTTGTAATCCCATACATTTTCAGAAGTAACAATCGTCCAAGCTAGAGATTCAAATATACGAGAAAATGACCCTTATTACAATACATGATCATATATCTGAGCATAATCTGTCAAAAATAGAATAGAAAATAATTTGTTATATGTAGCCGCGAGTTATTGGCATTAAATTTTAGTCCAGAATTGCCTGGTTTGCCATAAAATGTAGTTATTCATATACTTTAGAGTAGATTTAGCGATTTAACCGATTGGGGTTTAAACTGAAGGGGCACATACTGCAGTTAGCTAAATTTTTTATTATAACAAACATATAATCTTCGTTTTTGAATAATGCAACCTCTTTCCCTAATTGAAGGTATTTTGTCTCCATATTTTAAAAAATCAATTACAGTTTTGAATATGCGCTAACTTGCACACATTTGGCATTGATTTCACTAAACTATGATTGGAAACTTATATACATAACGCTCTATATTCTGTCCCTCTTGTCTTTTTTTTTTAACTTTGGGGGAGATCGATATCACAGCCATTCCTTGTAACCTGATTTGCCTTGCAAACTTTAAGGTAGACAGTACTGCACGGACTAAGCGTTGTTTATAACTTCATTGTAAGGTCATACAGTTCATGATAGTTAAGCACATTGTTTTAGATAGGCTATGAGCGAATTATTTATTGGGTGTGTAAATGAAAATATATTTGGATTAATATTCCAAATGAATTCAGAAGTGACTTGCGGTATTTGTGGAGCGTACATTTCCTAACTCAGGGACAGAATGCGAGAGGCTCCAGCATATACAGGGTGCATTCAGCAGCCTGAAGAGGAGATGGCCCAAATATTCGAACAGCGTAGATGTAGGACAACGTCTGATCAACATGGTATTTTAATCCACGAGTGAAGTTAGTGAAAGTGGAGAAAGGAACTTTGTTATAAGTGTTTCCCTTACGTCAAGAAATGAATACTAGTGTGGTGACTATTGAATAGGAAGACGTTGCTCATATTAGTGTATGTGGTGTTGCTGTGTGTAATTGTCAACGGGATGAAGTTGCCTGGCGATGGAATAGATATTGCATCCTTCGAAGAAGGTGGACTAAGCAACTATATATACTGGAGCCTCTCAAAACTAGTCCCGAGGATGGAAATAGTTTGTTTCCGAAACGCCGCTACTATTTCTGAACCTCATTTGGTTACAGAATAGATATGTAGCATCAAAGCAGATATTCGGTTCTGATAAGTTTATAGAATAGGGAAATGATATATTATTTTATAAGGCGCACATATTCAGATTACACTTTATTAGTATTGATTGGTTGCTCGTCTAACGAAAGCAGTAGTGCGCAAGGTTAATCAAGTAAGAGGGATGACTGTGCTGTCGATTTCCGCGTGGAGGGTGGGTAACTCTGCCGGGGCCAGTTCCAAGCCTGGCTGCAGTTAGTGAAAATAAATTAAATGAAAATAAAATATGACCAAAGCAAATACCAAAATTGAAATAATATGTTTTACAGTTTCGAGAATATATTATTGGCTTTATCAATGTGTGTTGAGTGCAATAATATATTGCCGACAGTATTATATATTATAATGATTTGGTGTTTACTTCTAGAATTTATGTATATTTAGCAGCAAATCAGTTATTTTCACTTACGAAAAGAGGAGGACCCACGGGACTGTAATAGTGAGCATTATATATATAAACGTCAACTCTGGGCGCGTCTAACCTATCTATTTTGTTCTAAATATGTGAATCAATTCTGAATTCAATACACTACATGTAAAAGTGTTCTTCCTACGTCAATGTATCCACTAATTTTTATTTGATTTCCATATTAGGGTATGTTACTTTACGTGTAATTTTATGGTCCCATCTTGTGGGGCACGTCCATTTCATTGTTATTGGCAAATTAAAAAATTGTTACCCCTTTCCAGATCAACCAAATTTCACTGTGAATAATCAGAAAACGACATTAAACGAATCTTTCGTTTCCTCTTCCAGACAGTTATTTCGTTACCATTAATGACTGTATTAACACTGATTGCTGTGCAATATTAACTTGTATATCGGATAGCATTCTTGATGATAGAATCTAATATTGAATTCGATCTTTGATTTTGTAATCCCATACATTTTCAGAAGTAACAATCGTCCAAGCTAGAGATTCAAATATACGAGAAAATGACCCTTATTTACAATACATGATCATATATCTGAGCATAATCTGTCAAAAATAGAATAGAAAATAATTTGTTATATGTAGCCGCGAGTTATTGGCATTAAATTTTAGTCCAGAATTGCCTGGTTTGCCATAAAATGTAGTTATTCATATACTTTAGAGTAGATTTAGCGATTTAACCGATTGGGGTTTAAACTGAAGGGGCACATACTGCAGTTAGCTAAATTTTTTATTATAACAAACATATAATCTTCGTTTTTGAATAATGCAACCTCTTTCCCTAATTGAAGGTATTTTGTCTCTATATTTTAAAAAATAAATTACAGTTTTGAATATGCGCTAACTTTTACACATTTGACATTGATTTCACTAAACTATGATTGGAAACATATACATAATGCTCTATATTCTGTCCCTCTTGTCTTTTTTTTTAACGTTGGGGGAGATCGATATCACAGCCATTCCTTGTAACCTGGTTTGCCTTGCAAACTATAAGGTAGATAGTACTGCACGGACTAAGCGTTGTTTATAACTTCAATGTAAGGTCATATAGTTCACGATAGTTAAGCACATTGTTTTAGATAGGCTATGAGCGAATTATTTATTGGGTGTGTAAATGAAAATATATTTGGATTAATATTCCAAATGAATTCAGAAGTGACTTGCGGTATTTGTGGAGCGTACATTTCCTAACTCAGGGACAGAATGCGAGAGGCTCCAGCATATACAGGGTGCATTCAGCAGCCTGAAGAGGAGATGGCCCAAATATTCGAACAGCGTAGATGTAGGACAACGTCTGATCAACATTGTATTTTAATCCACGAGTGAAGTTAGTGAAAGTGGAGAAAGGAACTTTGTTATAAGTGTTTCCCTTACGTCAAGAAGTGAATACTAGTGTGGTGACTATTGAATAGGAAGACGTTGCTCATATTAGTGTATGTGGTGTTGCTGTGTGTAATTGTCAACGGGATGAAGTTGCCTGGCGATGGAATAGATATTGCATCCTTCGAAGAAGGTGGACTAAGCAACTATATATACTGGAGCCTCTCAAAACTAGTCCCGAGGATGGAAATAGTTTGTTCCCGAAACGCCGCTAGTATTTCTGAACTTCATTTGGTTACAGAATAGATATGTAGCATCAAAGCAGATATTCGGTTCTGATAAGTTTATAGAATAGGGAAATGATATATTATTTTATAAGGCGCACATATT
Organism: Thermobia domestica; assembly: GCF_964235325.1. Classification (NCBI taxonomy): domain Eukaryota; kingdom Metazoa; phylum Arthropoda; class Insecta; order Zygentoma; family Lepismatidae; genus Thermobia; species Thermobia domestica. The sequence continues at coordinate 131,176 of NW_027656151.1, forward strand.
CAGATTACACTTTATTAGTATTGATTGGTTGCTCGTCTAACGAAAGCAGTAGTGCGCAAGGTTAATCAAGTAAGAGGGATGACTGTGCTGTCGATTTCCGCGTGGAGGGTGGGTAACTCTGCCGGGGCCAGTTCCAAGCCTGGCTGCAGTTAGTGAAAATAAATTAAATGAAAATAAAATATGACCAAAGCAAATACCAAAATTGAAATAATATGTTTTACAGTTTCGAGAATATATTATTGGCTTTATCAATGTGTGTTGAATGCAATAATATATTGCCGACAGTATTATATATTATAATGATATGGTATTTACTTCTACAATTTATGTATATTTAGCAGCAAATCAGTTATTTTCACTTACGGAAAGAGGAGGACCCACGGGACAGTAATAGTGAGCATTATGTATATAAACGTCAACTCTGGGCGCGTCTAACCTATCTATGTTGTTCTAAGTGTGTGAATAAATTTTGAATTCAATACACTACATGTAAAAGTGTTCTTCCTACGTCAATGTATCCACTAATTTTTATTCGATTTCCATATTAAGGTATGTTACTTTACGTGTAATTTTATGGTCCCATCTTGTGGGGCACGTCCATTTCATTGTTATTGGCAAATTAAAAAATTGTTACCCCTTTCCAGATCAACCAAATTTCACTGTGAATAATCAGAAAACGACATTAAACGAATCTTTCGTTTCCTCTTCCAGACAGTTATTTCGTTACCATTAATGACTGTATTAACACTGATTGCTGTGCAATATTAACTTGTATATCGGATAGCATTCTTGATGATAGAATCTAATATTGAATTCGATCTTTGATTTTGTAATCCCATACATTTTCAGAAGTAACAATCGTCCAAGCTAGAGATTCAAATATACGAGAAAATGACCCTTATTACAATACATGATCATATATCTGAGCATAATCTGTCAAAAATAGAATAGAAAATAATTTGTTATATGTAGCCGCGAGTTATTGGCATTAAATTTTAGTCCAGAATTGCCTGGTTTGCCATAAAATGTAGTTATTCATATACTTTAGAGTAGATTTAGCGATTTAACCGATTGGGGTTTAAACTGAAGGGGCACATACTGCAGTTAGCTAAATTTTTTATTATAACAAACATATAATCTTCGTTTTTGAATAATGCAACCTCTTTCCCTAATTGAAGGTATTTTGTCTCCATATTTTAAAAAATCAATTACAGTTTTGAATATGCGCTAACTTGCACACATTTGGCATTGATTTCACTAAACTATGATTGGAAACTTATATACATAACGCTCTATATTCTGTCCCTCTTGTCTTTTTTTTTTAACTTTGGGGGAGATCGATATCACAGCCATTCCTTGTAACCTGATTTGCCTTGCAAACTTTAAGGTAGACAGTACTGCACGGACTAAGCGTTGTTTATAACTTCATTGTAAGGTCATACAGTTCATGATAGTTAAGCACATTGTTTTAGATAGGCTATGAGCGAATTATTTATTGGGTGTGTAAATGAAAATATATTTGGATTAATATTCCAAATGAATTCAGAAGTGACTTGCGGTATTTGTGGAGCGTACATTTCCTAACTCAGGGACAGAATGCGAGAGGCTCCAGCATATACAGGGTGCATTCAGCAGCCTGAAGAGGAGATGGCCCAAATATTCGAACAGCGTAGATGTAGGACAACGTCTGATCAACATGGTATTTTAATCCACGAGTGAAGTTAGTGAAAGTGGAGAAAGGAACTTTGTTATAAGTGTTTCCCTTACGTCAAGAAATGAATACTAGTGTGGTGACTATTGAATAGGAAGACGTTGCTCATATTAGTGTATGTGGTGTTGCTGTGTGTAATTGTCAACGGGATGAAGTTGCCTGGCGATGGAATAGATATTGCATCCTTCGAAGAAGGTGGACTAAGCAACTATATATACTGGAGCCTCTCAAAACTAGTCCCGAGGATGGAAATAGTTTGTTCCCGAAACGCCGCTACTATTTCTGAACTTCATTTGGTTACAGAATAGATATGTAGCATCAAAGCAGATATTCGGTTCTGATAAGTTTATAGAATAGGGAAATGATATATTATTTTATAAGGCGCACATATTCAGATTACACTTTATTAGTATTGATTGGTTGCTCGTCTAACGAAAGCAGTAGTGCGCAAGGTTAATCAAGTAAGAGGGATGACTGTGCTGTCGGTTTCCGCGTGGAGGGTGGGTAACTCTGCCGGGGCCAGTTCCAAGCCTGGCTGCAGTTAGTGAAAATAAATTAAATGAAAATAAAATATGACCAAAGCAAATACCAAAATTGAAATAATATGTTTTACAGTTTCGAGAATATATTATTGGCTTTATCAATGTGTGTTGAATGCAATAATATATTGCCGACAGTATTATATATTATAATGATATGGTATTTACTTCTACAATTTATGTATATTTAGCAGCAAATCAGTTATTTTCACTTACGAAAAGAGGAGGACCCACGGGACAGTAATAGTGAGCATTATGTATATAAACGTCAACTCTGGGCGCGTCTAACCTATCTATGTTGTTCTAAATGTGTGAATGAATTCTGAATTCAATACACTACATGTAAAAGTGTTCTTCCTACGTCAATGTATCCACTAATTTTTATTCGATTTCCATATTAAGGTATGTTACTTTACGTGTAATTTTATGGTCCCATCTTGTGGGGCACGTCCATTTCATTGTTATTGGCAAATTAAAAAATTGTTACCCCTTTCCAGATCAAACAAATTTCACTGTGAATAATCACAAAACGACACTAAACGAATCTTTCGTTTCCTCTTCCAGACAGTTATTTCGTTACCATTAATGACTGTATTAACACTGACTGCTGTGCAATATTAACTTGTATATCGGATAGCATTCTTGATGATAGAATCTAATATTGAATTCGATCTTTGATTTTGTAATCCCATACATTTTCAGAAGTAACAATCGTCCAAGCTAGAGATTCAAATATACGAGAAAATGACCTTTATTTACAATACATGATCATATATCTGAGCATAATCTGTCAAAAATAGAATAGAAAATAATTTGTTATGTGTAGCCGCGAGTTATTGGCATTAAATTTTAGTCCAGGATTGCCTGGTTTGCCATAAAATGTAGTTATTCATATACTTTAGAGTAGATTTAGCGATTTAACCGATTGGGGTTTAAACTGAAGGGGCACATACTGCAGTTAGCTAAATTTTTTATTATAACAAACATATAATCTTCGTTTTTGAATAATGCAACCTCCTTCATAATTGAAGGTATTTTGTCTCTATATTTTAAAAAATAAATTACAGTTTTGAATATGCGCTAACTTTTACACATTTGGCATTGATTTCACTAAACTATGATTGGAAACTTACATACATAATGCTCTATATTCTGTCCCTCTTGTCTTTTCTTTTAACTTTGGGGGAGATCGATATCACAGCCATTCCTTGTAACCTGGTTTGCTTGCAAACTATAAGGTAGATAGTACTGCACGGACTAAGCGTTGTTTATAACTTCATTGTAAGGTCATACAGTTCATGATAGTTAAACACATTGTTTTAGATAGGCTATGAGCGAATTATTTATTGGGTGTGTAAATGAAAATATATTTGGATTAATATTCCAAATGAATTCAGAACTGACTTGCGGTATTTGTGGAGCGTACATTTCCTAACTCAGGGACAGAATACGAGAGGCTCCAGCATATACAGGGTGCATTCAGCAGCCTGAAGAGGAGATGGCCCAAATATTCGAACAGCGTAGATGTAGGACAACGTCTGATCAACATTGTATTTTAATCCACGAGTGAAGTTAGTGAAAGTGGAGAAAGGAACTTTGTTATAAGTGTTTCCCTTACGTCAAGAAGTGAATACTAGTGTGGTGACTATTGAATAGGAAGACGTTGCTCATATTAGTGTATGTGGTGTTGCTGTGTGTAATTGTCAACTGGATGAAGTTGCCTGGCGATGGAATAGATATTGCATCCTTCGAAGAAGGTGGACTAAGCAACTATATATACTGGAGCCTCTCAAAACTAGTCCCGAGGATGGAAATAGTTTGTTCCCGAAACGCCGCTACTATTTCTGAACTTCATTTGGTTACAGAATAGATATGTAGCATCAAAGCAGATATTCGGTTCTGATAAGTTTATAGAATAGGGAAATGATATATTATTTTATAAGGCGCACATATTCAGATTACACTTTATTAGTATTGATTGGTTGCTCGTCTAACGAAAGCAGTAGTGCGCAAGGTTAATCAAGTAAGAGGGATGACTGTGCTGTCGGTTTCCGCGTGGAGGGTGGGTAACTCTGCCGGGGCCAGTTCCAAGCCTGGCTGCAGTTAGTGAAAATAAATTAAATGAAAATAAAATATGACCAAAGCAAATACCAAAATTGAAATAATATGTTTTACAGTTTCGAGAATATATTATTGGCTTTATCAATGTGTGTTGAATGCAATAATATATTGCCGACAGTATTATATATTATAATGATATGGTATTTACTTCTACAATTTATGTATATTTAGCAGCAAATCAGTTATTTTCACTTACGAAAAGAGGAGGACCCACGGGACAGTAATAGTGAGCATTATGTATATAAACGTCAACTCTGGGCGCGTCTAACCTATCTATGTTGTTCTAAATGTGTGAATCAATTCTGAATTCAATACACTACATGTAAAAGTGTTCTTCCTACGTCAATGTATCCACCAATTTTTATTCGATTTCCATATTAAGGTATGTTACTTTACGTGTAATTTTATGGTCCCATCTTGTGGGGCACGTCCATTTCATTGTTATTGGCAAATTAAAAAATTGTTACCCCTTTCCAGATCAAACAAATTTCACTGTGAATAATCAGAAAACGACATTAAACGAATCTTTCGTTTCCTCTTCCAGACAGTTATTTCGTTACCATTAATGACTGTATTAACACTGATTGCTGTGCAATATTAACTTGTATATCGGATAGCATTCTTGATGACAGAATCTAATATTGAATTCGATCTTTGATTTTGTAATCCCATACATTTTCAGAAGTAACAATCGTCCAAGCTAGAGGTTCAAATATACGAGAAAATGACCCTTATTTACAATACAAGATCATATATCTGAGCATAATCTGTCAAAAAAAGAATAGAAAATAATTTGTTATATGTAGCCGCGAGTTATTGGCATTAGATTTTAGTCCAGAATTGCCTGGTTTGCCATAAAATGTAGTTATTCATATACTTTAGAGTAGATTTAGCGATTTAACCGATTGGAGTTTAAACTGAAGGGGCACATACTGCAGTTAGCTAAATTTTTTATTATAACAAACATATAATCTTCGTTTTTGAATAATGCAACCTCTTTCCCTAATTTAAGGTATTTTGTCTCCATATTTTAAAAAATCAATTACAGTTTTGAATATGCGCTAACTTTCACACATTTGGCATTGATTTCACTAAACTATGATTGGAAACTTATATACATAATGCTCTATATTCTGTCCCTCTTGTCTTTTTTTTTTTTAACTTTGGGGGAGATCGATATCACAGCCATTCCTTGTAACCTGGTTTGCCTTGCAAACTATAAGGTAGTTAGTACTGCACGGACTAAGCGTTGTTTATAACTTCATTGTAAGGTCATACAGTTCATGATAGTTAAACACATTGTTTTAGATAGGCTATGAGCGAATTATTTATTGGGTGTGTAAATGAAAATATATTTGGATTAATATTCCAAATGAATTCAGAACTGACTTGCGGTATTTGTGGAGCGTACATTTCCTAACTCAGGGACAGAATGCGAGAGGCTCCAGCATATACAGGGTGCATTCAGCAGCCTGAAGAGGAGATGGCCCAAATATTCGAACAGCGTAGATGTAGGACAACGTCTGATCAACATTGTATTTTAATCCACGAGTGAAGTTAGTGAAAGTGGAGAAAGGAACTTTGTTATAACTGTTTCCCTTCGTCAAAACGTGAATACTAGTGTGGTGACTATTGAATAGGAAGACGTTGCTCATATTAGTGTATGTGGTGTTGCTGTGTGTAATTGTCAACGGGATGAAGTTGCCTGGCGATGGAATAGATATTGCATCCTTCGAAGAAGGTGGACTAAGCAACTATATATACTGGAGCCTCTCAAAACTAGTCCCGAGGATGGAAATAGTTTGTTTCCGAAACGCCGCTACTATTTCTGAACCTCATTTGGTTACAGAATAGATATGTAGCATCAAAGCAGATATTCGGTTCTGATAAGTTTATAGAATAGGGAAATGATATATTATTTTATAAGGCGCACATATTCAGATTACACTTTATTAGTATTGATTGGTTGCTCGTCTAACGAAAGCAGTAGTGCGCAAGGTTAATCAAGTAAGAGGGATGACTGTGCTGTCGATTTCCGCGTGGAGGGTGGGTAACTCTGCCGGGGCCAGTTCCAAGCCTGGCTGCAGTTAGTGAAAATAAATTAAATGAAAATAAAATATGACCAAAGCAAATACCAAAATTGAAATAATATGTTTTACAGTTTCGAGAATATATTATTGGCTTTATCAATGTGTGTTGAGTGCAATAATATATTGCCGACAGTATTATATATTATAATGATTTGGTGTTTACTTCTAGAATTTATGTATATTTAGCAGCAAATCAGTTATTTTCACTTACGAAAAGAGGAGGACCCACGGGACTGTAATAGTGAGCATTATATATATAAACGTCAACTCTGGGCGCGTCTAACCTATCTATTTTGTTCTAAATATGTGAATCAATTCTGAATTCAATACACTACATGTAAAAGTGTTCTTCCTACGTCAATGTATCCACTAATTTTTATTTGATTTCCATATTAGGGTATGTTACTTTACGTGTAATTTTATGGTCCCATCTTGTGGGGCACGTCCATTTCATTGTTATTGGCAAATTAAAAAATTGTTACCCCTTTCCAGATCAACCAAATTTCACTGTGAATAATCAGAAAACGACATTAAACGAATCTTTCGTTTCCTCTTCCAGACAGTTATTTCGTTACCATTAATGACTGTATTAACACTGATTGCTGTGCAATATTAACTTGTATATCGGATAGCATTCTTGATGATAGAATCTAATATTGAATTCGATCTTTGATTTTGTAATCCCATACATTTTCAGAAGTAACAATCGTCCAAGCTAGAGATTCAAATATACGAGAAAATGACCCTTATTTACAATACATGATCATATATCTGAGCATAATCTGTCAAAAATAGAATAGAAAATAATTTGTTATATGTAGCCGCGAGTTATTGGCATTAAATTTTAGTCCAGAATTGCCTGGTTTGCCATAAAATGTAGTTATTCATATACTTTAGAGTAGATTTAGCGATTTAACCGATTGGGGTTTAAACTGAAGGGGCACATACTGCAGTTAGCTAAATTTTTTATTATAACAAACATATAATCTTCGTTTTTGAATAATGCAACCTCTTTCCCTAATTGAAGGTATTTTGTCTCTATATTTTAAAAAATAAATTACAGTTTTGAATATGCGCTAACTTTTACACATTTGGCATTGATTTCACTAAACTATGATTGGAAACATATACATAATGCTCTATATTCTGTCCCTCTTGTCTTTTTTTTTAACGTTGGGGGAGATCGATATCACAGCCATTCCTTGTAACCTGGTTTGCCTTGCAAACTATAAGGTAGATAGTACTGCACGGACTAAGCGTTGTTTATAACTTCAATGTAAGGTCATACAGTTCACGATAGTTAAGCACATTGTTTTAGATAGGCTATGAGCGAATTATTTATTGGGTGTGTAAATGAAAATATATTTGGATTAATATTCCAAATGAATTCAGAAGTGACTTGCGGTATTTGTGGAGCGTACATTTCCTAACTCAGGGACAGAATGCGAGAGGCTCCAGCATATACAGGGTGCATTCAGCAGCCTGAAGAGGAGATGGCCCAAATATTCGAACAGCGTAGATGTAGGACAACGTCTGATCAACATTGTATTTTAATCCACGAGTGAAGTTAGTGAAAGTGGAGAAAGGAACTTTGTTATAAGTGTTTCCCTTACGTCAAGAAGTGAATACTAGTGTGGTGACTATTGAATAGGAAGACGTTGCTCATATTAGTGTATGTGGTGTTGCTGTGTGTAATTGTCAACGGGATGAAGTTGCCTGGCGATGGAATAGATATTGCATCCTTCGAAGAAGGTGGACTAAGCAACTATATATACTGGAGCCTCTCAAAACTAGTCCCGAGGATGGAAATAGTTTGTTCCCGAAACGCCGCTAGTATTTCTGAACTTCATTTGGTTACAGAATAGATATGTAGCATCAAAGCAGATATTCGGTTCTGATAAGTTTATAGAATAGGGAAATGATATATTATTTTATAAGGCGCACATATTCAGATTACACTTTATTAGTATTGATTGGTTGCTCGTCTAACGAAAGCAGTAGTGCGCAAGGTTAATCAAGTAAGAGGGATGACTGTGCTGTCGATTTCCGCGTGGAGGGTGGGTAACTCTGCCGGGGCCAGTTCCAAGCCTGGCTGCAGTTAGTGAAAATAAATTAAATGAAAATAAAATATGACCAAAGCAAATACCAAAATTGAAATAATATGTTTTACAGTTTCGAGAATATATTATTGGCTTTATCAATGTGTGTTGAATGCAATAATATATTGCCGACAGTATTATATATTATAATGATATGGTATTTACTTCTACAATTTATGTATATTTAGCAGCAAATCAGTTATTTTCACTTACGAAAAGAGGAGGACCCACGGGACAGTAATAGTGAGCATTATGTATATAAACGTCAACTCTGGGCGCGTCTAACCTATCTATGTTGTTCTAAATGTGTGAATCAATTCTGAATTCAATACACTACATGTAAAAGTGTTCTTCCTACGTCAATGTATCCACTAATTTTTATTCGATTTCCATATTAAGGTATGTTACTTTACGTGTAATTTTATGGTCCCATCTTGTGGGGCACGTCCATTTCATTGTTATTGGCAAATTAAAAAATTGTTACCCCTTTCCAGATCAAACAAATTTCACTGTGAATAATCACAAAACGACACTAAACGAATCTTTCGTTTCCTCTTCCAGACAGTTATTTCGTTACCATTAATGACTGTATTAACACTGACTGCTGTGCAATATTAACTTGTATATCGGATAGCATTCTTGATGATAGAATCTAATATTGAATTCGATCTTTGATTTTGTAATCCCATACATTTTCAGAAGTAACAATCGTCCAAGCTAGAGATTCAAATATACGAGAAAATGACCTTTATTTACAATACATGATCATATATCTGAGCATAATCTGTCAAAAATAGAATAGAAAATAATTTGTTATGTGTAGCCGCGAGTTATTGGCATTAAATTTTAGTCCAGGATTGCCTGGTTTGCCATAAAATGTAGTTATTCATATACTTTAGAGTAGATTTAGCGATTTAACCGATTGGGGTTTAAACTGAAGGGGCACATACTGCAGTTAGCTAAATTTTTTATTATAACAAACATATAATCTTCGTTTTTGAATAATGCAACCTCCTTCATAATTGAAGGTATTTTGTCTCTATATTTTAAAAAATAAATTACAGTTTTGAATATGCGCTAACTTTTACACATTTGGCATTGATTTCACTAAACTATGATTGGAAACTTACATACATAATGCTCTATATTCTGTCCCTCTTGTCTTTTCTTTTAACTTTGGGGGAGATCGATATCACAGCCATTCCTTGTAACCTGGTTTGCTTGCAAACTATAAGGTAGATAGTACTGCACGGACTAAGCGTTGTTTATAACTTCATTGTAAGGTCATACAGTTCATGATAGTTAAACACATTGTTTTAGATAGGCTATGAGCGAATTATTTATTGGGTGTGTAAATGAAAATATATTTGGATTAATATTCCAAATGAATTCAGAACTGACTTGCGGTATTTGTGGAGCGTACATTTCCTAACTCAGGGACAGAATACGAGAGGCTCCAGCATATACAGGGTGCATTCAGCAGCCTGAAGAGGAGATGGCCCAAATATTCGAACAGCGTAGATGTAGGACAACGTCTGATCAACATTGTATTTTAATCCACGAGTGAAGTTAGTGAAAGTGGAGAAAGGAACTTTGTTATAAGTGTTTCCCTTACGTCAAGAAGTGAATACTAGTGTGGTGACTATTGAATAGGAAGACGTTGCTCATATTAGTGTATGTGGTGTTGCTGTGTGTAATTGTCAACTGGATGAAGTTGCCTGGCGATGGAATAGATATTGCATCCTTCGAAGAAGGTGGACTAAGCAACTATATATACTGGAGCCTCTCAAAACTAGTCCCGAGGATGGAAATAGTTTGTTCCCGAAACGCCGCTACTATTTCTGAACTTCATTTGGTTACAGAATAGATATGTAGCATCAAAGCAGATATTCGGTTCTGATAAGTTTATAGAATAGGGAAATGATATATTATTTTATAAGGCGCACATATTCAGATTACACTTTATTAGTATTGATTGGTTGCTCGTCTAACGAAAGCAGTAGTGCGCAAGGTTAATCAAGTAAGAGGGATGACTGTGCTGTCGGTTTCCGCGTGGAGGGTGGGTAACTCTGCCGGGGCCAGTTCCAAGCCTGGCTGCAGTTAGTGAAAATAAATTAAATGAAAATAAAATCTGAGCAAAGCAAATACCAAAATTGAAATAATATGTTTTACAGTTTCGAGAATATATTATTGGCTTTATCAATGTGTGTTGAATGCAATAATATATTGCCGACAGTATTATATATTATAATGATATGGTATTTACTTCTACAATTTATGTATATTTAGCAGCAAATCAGTTATTTTCACTTACGAAAAGAGGAGGACCCACGGGACAGTAATAGTGAGCATTATGTATATAAACGTCAACTCTGGGCGCGTCTAACCTATCTATGTTGTTCTAAATGTGTGAATCAATTCTGAATTCAATACACTACATGTAAAAGTGTTCTTCCTACGTCAATGTATCCACCAATTTTTATTCGATTTCCATATTAAGGTATGTTACTTTACGTGTAATTTTATGGTCCCATCTTGTGGGGCACGTCCATTTCATTGTTATTGGCAAATTAAAAAATTGTTACCCCTTTCCAGATCAAACAAATTTCACTGTGAATAATCAGAAAACGACATTAAACGAATCTTTCGTTTCCTCTTCCAGACAGTTATTTCGTTACCATTAATGACTGTATTAACACTGATTGCTGTGCAATATTAACTTGTATATCGGATAGCATTCTTGATGACAGAATCTAATATTGAATTCGATCTTTGATTTTGTAATCCCATACATTTTCAGAAGTAACAATCGTCCAAGCTAGAGGTTCAAATATACGAGAAAATGACCCTTATTTACAATACAAGATCATATATCTGAGCATAATCTGTCAAAAAAAGAATAGAAAATAATTTGTTATATGTAGCCGCGAGTTATTGGCATTAGATTTTAGTCCAGAATTGCCTGGTTTGCCATAAAATGTAGTTATTCATATACTTTAGAGTAGATTTAGCGATTTAACCGATTGGAGTTTAAACTGAAGGGGCACATACTGCAGTTAGCTAAATTTTTTATTATAACAAACATATAATCTTCGTTTTTGAATAATGCAACCTCTTTCCCTAATTTAAGGTATTTTGTCTCCATATTTTAAAAAATCAATTACAGTTTTGAATATGCGCTAACTTTCACACATTTGGCATTGATTTCACTAAACTATGATTGGAAACTTATATACATAATGCTCTATATTCTGTCCCTCTTGTCTTTTTTTTTTTAACTTTGGGGGAGATCGATATCACAGCCATTCCTTGTAACCTGGTTTGCCTTGCAAACTATAAGGTAGTTAGTACTGCACGGACTAAGCGTTGTTTATAACTTCATTGTAAGGTCATACAGTTCATGATAGTTAAACACATTGTTTTAGATAGGCTATGAGCGAATTATTTATTGGGTGTGTAAATGAAAATATATTTGGATTAATATTCCAAATGAATTCAGAACTGACTTGCGGTATTTGTGGAGCGTACATTTCCTAACTCAGGGACAGAATGCGAGAGGCTCCAGCATATACAGGGTGCATTCAGCAGCCTGAAGAGGAGATGGCCCAAATATTCGAACAGCGTAGATGTAGGACAACGTCTGATCAACATTGTATTTTAATCCACGAGTGAAGTTAGTGAAAGTGGAGAAAGGAACTTTGTTATAAGTGTTTCCCTTACGTCAAAAAGTGAATACTAGTGTGGTGACTATTGAATAGGAAGACGTTGCTCATATTAGTGTATGTGGTGTTGCTGTGTGTAATTGTCAACGGGATGAAGTTGCCTGGCGATGGAATAGATATTGCATCCTTCGAAGAAGGTGGACTAAGCAACTATATATACTGGAGCCTCTCAAAACTAGTCCCGAGGATGGAAATAGTTTGTTCCCGAAACGCCGCTACTATTTCTGAACTTCATTTGGTTACAGAATAGATATGTAGCATCAAAGCAGATATTCGGTTCTGATAAGTTTATAGAATAGGGAAATGATATATTATTTTATAAGGCGCACATATTCAGATTACACTTTATTAGTATTGATTGGTTGCTCGTCTAACGAAAGCAGTAGTGCGCAAGGTTAATCAAGTAAGAGGGATGACTGTGCTGTCGGTTTCCGCGTGGAGGGTGGGTAACTCTGCCGGGGCCAGTTCCAAGCCTGGCTGCAGTTAGTGAAAATAAATTAAATGAAAATAAAATCTGACCAAAGCAAATACCAAAATTGAAATAATATGTTTTACAGTTTCGAGAATATATTATTGGCTTTATCAATGTGTGTTGAATGCAATAATATAGTGCCGACAGTATTATATATTATAATGATATGGTATTTACTTCTACAATTTATGTATATTTAGCAGCAAATCAGTTATTTTCACTAACGAAAAGAGGAGGACCCACGGGACAGTAATAGTGAGCATTATGTATATAAACGTCAACTCTGGGCGCGTCTAACCTATCTATGTTGTTCTAAATGTGTGAATGAATTCTGAATTCAATACACTACATGTAAAAGTGTTCTTCCTACGTCAATGTATCCACTAATTTTTATTCGATTTCCATATTAAGGTATGTTACTTTACGTGTAATTTTATGGTCCCATCTTGTGGGGCACGTCCATTTCATTGTTATTGGCAAATTAAAAAATTGTTACCCCTTTCCAGATCAACCAAATTTCACTGTGAATAATCAGAAAACGACATTAAACGAATCTTTCGTTTCCTCTTCCAGACAGTTATTTCGTTACCATTAATGACTGTATTAACACTGATTGCTGTGCAATATTAACTTGTATATCGGATAGCATTCTTGATGATAGAATCTAATATTGAATTCGATCTTTGATTTTGTAATCCCATACATTTTCAGAAGTAACAATCGTCCAAGCTAGAGATTCAAATATACGAGAAAATGACCCTTATTTACAATACATGATCATATATCTGAGCATAATCTGTCAAAAATAGAATAGAAAATAGTTTGTTATATGTAGCCGCGAGTTATTGGCATTAAATTTTAGTCCAGAATTGCCTGGTTTGCCATAAAATGTAGTTATTCATATACTTTAGAGTAGATTTAGCGACTTAACCGATTGGGGTTTAAACTGAAGGGGCACATACTGCAGTTAGCTAAATTTTTTATTATAACAAACATATAATCTTCGTTTTTGAATAATGCAACCTCTTTCCCTAATTGAAGATATTTTGTCTCTATATTTTAAAAAATAAATTACAGTTTTGAATATGCGCTAACTTTTACACATTTGGCATTGATTTCACTAAACTATGATTGGAAACTTATATACATAATGCTCTATATTCTGTCCCTCTTGTCTTTTTTTTTTAACTTTGGGGGAGATCGATATCACAGCCATTCCTTGTAACCTGGTTTGCCTTGCAAACTTTAAGGTAGATAGTACTGCACGGACTAAGCGTTGTTTATAACTTCATTGTAAGGTCATACAGTTCATGATAGTTAAACACATTGTTTTAGATAGGCTATGAGCGAATTATTTATTGGGTGTGTAAATGAAAATATATTTGGATTAATATTCCCAATGAATTCAGAAGTGACTTGCGGTATTTGTGGAGCGTACATTTCCTAACTCAGGGACAGAATGCGAGAGGCTCCAGCATATACAGGGTGCATTCAGAAGCCTGAAGAGGAGATGGCCCAAATATTCGAACAGCGTAGATGTAGGACAACGTCTGATCAACATTGTATTTTAATCCACGAGTGAAGTTAGTGAAAGTGGAGAAAGGAACTTTGTTATAAGTGTTTCCCTTACGTCAAGAAGTGAATACTAGTGTGGTGACTATTGAATAGGAAGACGTTGCTCATATTAGTGTATGTGGTGTTGCTGTGTGTAATTGTCAACGGGATGAAGTTGCCTGGCGATGGAATAGATATTGCATCCTTCGAAGAAGGTGGACTAAGCAACTATATATACTGGAGCCTCTCAAAACTAGTCCCGAGGATGGAAATAGTTTGTTCCCGAAACGCCGCTACTATTTCTGAACTTCATTTGGTTACAGAATAGATATGTAGCATCAAAGCAGATATTCGGTTCTGATAAGTTTATAGAATAGGGAAATGATATATTATTTTATAAGGCGCACATATTCAGATTACACTTTATTAGTATTGATTGGTTGCTCGTCTAACGAAAGCAGTAGTGCGCAAGGTTAATCAAGTAAGAGGGATGACTGTGCTGTCGGTTTCCGCGTGGAGGGTGGGTAACTCTGACGGGGCCAGTTCCAAGCCTGGCTGCAGTTAGTGAAAATAAATTAAATGAAAATAAAATATGACCAAAGCAAATACCAAAATTGAAATAATATGTTTTACAGTTTCGAGAATATATTATTGGCTTTATCAATGTGTGTTGAATGCAATAATATATTGCCGACAGTATTATATATTATAATGATATGGTATTTACTTCTACAATTTATGTATATTTAGCAGCAAATCAGTTATTTTCACTTACGAAAAGAGGAGGACCCACGGGACAGTAATAGTGAGCATTATGTATATAAACGTCAACTCTGGGCGCGTCTAACCTATCTATGTTGTTCTAAATGTGTGAATGAATTCTGAATTCAATACACTACATGTAAAAGTGTTCTTCCTACGTCAATGTATCCACTAATTTTTATTCGATTTCCATATTAAGGTATGTTACTTTACGTGTAATTTTATGGTCCCATCTTGTGGGGCACGTCCATTTCATTGTTATTGGCAAATTAAGAAATTGTTACCCCTTTCCAGATCAACCGAATTTCACTGTGAATAATCAGAAAACGACATTAAACGAATCTTTCGTTTCCTCTTCCAGACAGTTATTTCGTTACCATTAATGACTGTATTAACACTGATTGCTGTGCAATATTAACTTGTATATCGGATAGCATTCTTGATGATAGAATCTAATATTGAATTCGATCTTTGATTTTGTAATCCCATACATTTTCAGAAGTAACAATCGTCCAAGCTAGAGATTCAAATATACGAGAAAATGACCCTTATTTACAATACATGATCATATATCTGAGCATAATCTGTCAAAAATAGAATAGAAAATAATTTGTTATATGTAGCCGCGAGTTATTGGCATTAAATTTTAGTCCAGAATTGCCTGGTTTGCCATAAAATGTAGTTATTCATATACTTTAGAGTAGATTTAGCGATTTAACCGATTGGGGTTTAAACTGAAGGGGCACATACTGCAGTTAGCTAAATTTTTTATTATAACAAACATATAATCTTCGTTTTTGAATAATGCAACCTCTTTCCCTAATTGAAGGTATTTTGTCTCTATATTTTAAAAAATAAATTACAGTTTTGAATATGCGCTAACTTTTACACATTTGGCATTGATTTCACTAAACTATGATTGGAAACTTATATACATAATGCTCTATATTCTGTCCCTCTTGTCTTTTTTTTTAACTTTGGGGGAGATCGATATCACAGCCATTCCTTGTAACCTGGTTTGCCTTGCAAACTATAAGGTAGATAGTACTGCACGGACTAAGCGTTGTTTATAACTTCATTGTAAGGTCATACAGTTCATGATAGTTAAACACATTGTTTTAGATAGGCTATGAGCGAATTATTTATTGGGTGTGTAAATGAAAATATATTTGGATTAATATTCCCAATGAATTCAGAAGTGACTTGCGGTATTTGTGGAGCGTACATTTCCTAACTCAGGGACAGAATGCGAGAGGCTCCAGCATATACAGGGTGCATTCAGCAGCCTGAAGAGGAGATGGCCCAAATATTCGAACAGCGTAGATGTAGGACAACGTCTGATCAACATTGTATTTTAATCCACGAGTGAAGTTAGTGAAAGTGGAGAAAGGAACTTTGTTATAACTGTTTCCCTTCGTCAAAACGTGAATACTAGTGTGGTGACTATTGAATAGGAAGACGTTGCTCATATTAGTGTATGTGGTGTTGCTGTGTGTAATTGTCAACGGGATGAAGTTGCCTGGCGATGGAATAGATATTGCATCCTTCGAAGAAGGTGGACTAAGCAACTATATATACTGGAGCCTCTCAAAACTAGTCCCGAGGATGGAAATAGTTTGTTTCCGAAACGCCGCTACTATTTCTGAACCTCATTTGGTTACAGAATAGATATGTAGCATCAAAGCAGATATTCGGTTCTGATAAGTTTATAGAATAGGGAAATGATATATTATTTTATAAGGCGCACATATTCAGATTACACTTTATTAGTATTGATTGGTTGCTCGTCTAACGAAAGCAGTAGTGCGCAAGGTTAATCAAGTAAGAGGGATGACTGTGCTGTCGATTTCCGCGTGGAGGGTGGGTAACTCTGCCGGGGCCAGTTCCAAGCCTGGCTGCAGTTAGTGAAAATAAATTAAATGAAAATAAAATATGACCAAAGCAAATACCAAAATTGAAATAATATGTTTTACAGTTTCGAGAATATATTATTGGCTTTATCAATGTGTGTTGAGTGCAATAATATATTGCCGACAGTATTATATATTATAATGATTTGGTGTTTACTTCTAGAATTTATGTATATTTAGCAGCAAATCAGTTATTTTCACTTACGAAAAAAGGAGGACCCACGGGACTGTAATAGTGAGCATTATATATATAAACGTCAACTCTGGGCGCGTCTAACCTATCTATTTTGTTCTAAATATGTGAATCAATTCTGAATTCAATACACTACATGTAAAAGTGTTCTTCCTACGTCAATGTATCCACTAATTTTTATTTGATTTCCATATTAGGGTATGTTACTTTACGTGTAATTTTATGGTCCCATCTTGTGGGGCACGTCCATTTCATTGTTATTGGCAAATTAAAAAATTGTTACCCCTTTCCAGATCAACCAAATTTCACTGTGAATAATCAGAAAACGACATTAAACGAATCTTTCGTTTCCTCTTCCAGACAGTTATTTCGTTACCATTAATGACTGTATTAACACTGATTGCTGTGCAATATTAACTTGTATATCGGATAGCATTCTTGATGATAGAATCTAATATTGAATTCGATCTTTGATTTTGTAATCCCATACATTTTCAGAAGTAACAATCGTCCAAGCTAGAGATTCAAATATACGAGAAAATGACCCTTATTTACAATACATGATCATATATCTGAGCATAATCTGTCAAAAATAGAATAGAAAATAATTTGTTATATGTAGCCGCGAGTTATTGGCATTAAATTTTAGTCCAGAATTGCCTGGTTTGCCATAAAATGTAGTTATTCATATACTTTAGAGTAGATTTAGCGATTTAACCGATTGGGGTTTAAACTGAAGGGGCACATACTGCAGTTAGCTAAATTTTTTATTATAACAAACATATAATCTTCGTTTTTGAATAATGCAACCTCTTTCCCTAATTGAAGGTATTTTGTCTCTATATTTTAAAAAATAAATTACAGTTTTGAATATGCGCTAACTTTTACACATTTGGCATTGATTTCACTAAACTATGATTGGAAACATATACATAATGCTCTATATTCTGTTCCTCTTGTCTTTTTTTTTAACGTTGGGGGAGATCGATATCACAGCCATTCCTTGTAACCTGGTTTGCCTTGCAAACTATAAGGTAGATAGTACTGCACGGACTAAGCGTTGTTTATAACTTCAATGTAAGGTCATACAGTTCACGATAGTTAAGCACATTGTTTTAGATAGGCTATGAGCGAATTATTTATTGGGTGTGTAAATGAAAATATATTTGGATTAATATTCCAAATGAATTCAGAAGTGACTTGCGGTATTTGTGTAGCGTACATTTCCTAACTCAGGGACAGAATGCGAGAGGCTCCAGCATATACAGGGTGCATTCAGCAGCCTGAAGAGGAGATGGCCCAAATATTCGAACAGCGTAGATGTAGGACAACGTCTGATCAACATTGTATTTTAATCCACGAGTGAAGTTAGTGAAAGTGGAGAAAGGAACTTTGTTATAAGTGTTTCCCTTACGTCAAGAAGTGAATACTAGTGTGGTGACTATTGAATAGGAAGACGTTGCTCATATTAGTGTATGTGGTGTTGCTGTGTGTAATTGTCAACGGGATGAAGTTGCCTGGCGATGGAATAGATATTGCATCCTTCGAAGAAGGTGGACTAAGCAACTATATATACTGGAGCCTCTCAAAACTAGTCCCGAGGATGGAAATAGTTTGTTCCCGAAACGCCGCTAGTATTTCTGAACTTCATTTGGTTACAGAATAGATATGTAGCATCAAAGCAGATATTCGGTTCTGATAAGTTTATAGAATAGGGAAATGATATATTATTTTATAAGGCGCACATATTCAGATTACACTTTATTAGTATTGATTGGTTGCTCGTCTAACGAAAGCAGTAGTGCGCAAGGTTAATCAAGTAAGAGGGATGACTGTGCTGTCGATTTCCGCGTGGAGGGTGGGTAACTCTGCCGGGGCCAGTTCCAAGCCTGGCTGCAGTTAGTGAAAATAAATTAAATGAAAATAAAATATGACCAAAGCAAATACCAAAATTGAAATAATATGTTTTACAGTTTCGAGAATATATTATTGGCTTTATCAATGTGTGTTGAATGCAATAATATATTGCCGACAGTATTATATATTATAATGATATGGTATTTACTTCTACAATTTATGTATATTTAGCAGCAAATCAGTTATTTTCACTTACGGAAAGAGGAGGACCCACGGGACAGTAATAGTGAGCATTATGTATATAAACGTCAACTCTGGGCGCGTCTAACCTATCTATGTTGTTCTAAGTGTGTGAATAAATTTTGAATTCAATACACTACATGTAAAAGTGTTCTTCCTACGTCAATGTATCCACTAATTTTTATTCGATTTCCATATTAAGGTATGTTACTTTACGTGTAATTTTATGGTCCCATCTTGTGGGGCACGTCCATTTCATTGTTATTGGCAAATTAAAAAATTGTTACCCCTTTCCAGATCAACCAAATTTCACTGTGAATAATCAGAAAACGACATTAAACGAATCTTTCGTTTCCTCTTCCAGACAGTTATTTCGTTACCATTAATGACTGTATTAACACTGATTGCTGTGCAATATTAACTTGTATATCGGATAGCATTCTTGATGATAGAATCTAATATTGAATTCGATCTTTGATTTTGTAATCCCATACATTTTCAGAAGTAACAATCGTCCAAGCTAGAGATTCAAATATACGAGAAAATGACCCTTATTACAATACATGATCATATATCTGAGCATAATCTGTCAAAAATAGAATAGAAAATAATTTGTTATATGTAGCCGCGAGTTATTGGCATTAAATTTTAGTCCAGAATTGCCTGGTTTGCCATAAAATGTAGTTATTCATATACTTTAGAGTAGATTTAGCGATTTAACCGATTGGGGTTTAAACTGAAGGGGCACATACTGCAGTTAGCTAAATTTTTTATTATAACAAACATATAATCTTCGTTTTTGAATAATGCAACCTCTTTCCCTAATTGAAGGTATTTTGTCTCCATATTTTAAAAAATCAATTACAGTTTTGAATATGCGCTAACTTTTACACATTTGGCATTGATTTCACTAAACTATGATTGGAAACTTATATACATAACGCTCTATATTCTGTCCCTCTTGTCTTTTTTTTTTAACTTTGGGGGAGATCGATATCACAGCCATTCCTTGTAACCTGATTTGCCTTGCAAACTTTAAGGTAGACAGTACTGCACGGACTAAGCGTTGTTTATAACTTCATTGTAAGGTCATACAGTTCATGATAGTTAAGCACATTGTTTTAGATAGGCTATGAGCGAATTATTTATTGGGTGTGTAAATGAAAATATATTTGGATTAATATTCCAAATGAATTCAGAAGTGACTTGCGGTATTTGTGGAGCGTACATTTCCTAACTCAGGGACAGAATGCGAGAGGCTCCAGCATATACAGGGTGCATTCAGCAGCCTGAAGAGGAGATGGCCCAAATATTCGAACAGCGTAGATGTAGGACAACGTCTGATCAACATGGTATTTTAATCCACGAGTGAAGTTAGTGAAAGTGGAGAAAGGAACTTTGTTATAAGTGTTTCCCTTACGTCAAGAAATGAATACTAGTGTGGTGACTATTGAATAGGAAGACGTTGCTCATATTAGTGTATGTGGTGTTGCTGTGTGTAATTGTCAACGGGATGAAGTTGCCTGGCGATGGAATAGATATTGCATCCTTCGAAGAAGGTGGACTAAGCAACTATATATACTGGAGCCTCTCAAAACTAGTCCCGAGGATGGAAATAGTTTGTTCCCGAAACGCCGCTAGTATTTCTGAACTTCATTTGGTTACAGAATAGATATGTAGCATCAAAGCAGATATTCTGTTCTGATAAGTTTATAGAATAGGGAAATGATATATTATTTTATAAGGCGCACATATTCAGATTACACTTTATTAGTATTGATTGGTTGCTCGTCTAACGAAAGCAGTAGTGCGCAAGGTTAATCAAGTAAGAGGGATGACTGTGCTGTCGATTTCCGCGTGGAGGGTGGGTAACTCTGCCGGGGCCAGTTCCAAGCCTGGCTGCAGTTAGTGAAAATAAATTAAATGAAAATAAAATCTGAGCAAAGCAAATACCAAAATTGAAATAATATGTTTTACAGTTTCGAGAATATATTATTGGCTTTATCAATGTGTGCTGAATGCAATAATATATTGCCGACAGTATTATATATTATAATGATATGGTATTTACTTCTAAAATTTATGTATATTTAGCAGCAAATCAGTTATTTTCACTTACGGAAAGAGGAGGACCCACGGGACAGTAATAGTGAGCATTATGTATATAAACGTCAACTCTGGGCGCGTCTAACCTATCTATGTTGTTCTAAATGTGTGAATGAATTCTGAATTCAATACACTACATGTAAAAGTGTTCTTCCTACGTCAATGTATCCACTAATTTTTATTCGATTTCCATATTAAGGTATGTTACTTTACGTGTAATTTTATGGTCCCATCTTGTGGGGCACGTCCATTTCATTGTTATTGGCAAATTAAAAAATTGTTACCCCTTTCCAGATCAACCAAATTTCACT